>NC_056734.1:106950648-107250648 GCF_019279795.1 Protopterus annectens
CGGAGGAAACCCATGCAACCACAAGGAGGACATGCAGACTTTGCACAAATGTTTTAGTATCTCTGAGAAATAGATTTGTCCTGATTCAATAATTATTCAGAATGAGATGTTTTATTAAGCATTTGTTTTATTTACCCAATGGTCCTGCACTTCTTGGCTGCCACTTTCAACAATGGGGGTCAGTACAGAATAATAACTGCTTGGCCGTTTTTAACTCTCTCCAGTGATGTTCGTACATTGCATCTCTTTATTTTTAACTTTTAACAAAACAGTAATAAGAAACACTAATGAAGGAATATGTAAAATAAATAATTTGCATTTATTTACTAATACAGAAAAGAAGCATACTTCCTTCCTTGTTTGTGGGATTTTACATTGTGAAATGGTTTGAACTTTAGGAGATTCTGTCACAATTTTCCATCGCTAACCACAAACTCTAGAAAAGTTCTGTTGATTGTTCTAAATCTTCATGTTGGCTTCAGGTTACTCCAGCTTCCACAAACATACGCTATCTTTTCTAATTATTGTACATCTTCTTGCATCTAATTTTTGAATACTATGACATCCTCTAACAATATTAATGCATTTTGTTTATGACTCTGTAGGAATGCTTCTCTTGGTCTCTGAAATGTTGCCAGGGCATCCCATAGTCCGCTTGATAAGAACTACTGCTGAAAGAGTTTGAACAGTATACTAATGGCAGAAAAGGCATCACACTAAGGGTTTGGGAGGGTGGCCTAATGGTTAAGGTGCTTGCTTTACAAACACAAGATACAGGGTTTGAATCTCACAGGGGATAATTGGCTAGGCTTAAAATGGCTCACAAGGGCAGTTAGCTTAGTACTAACCTATGCACTAGTTATGCAACAGTATTTCATATTATCTGCATTCAAAAATGAAAGAAGAATTATTTGACCTAGTTTATACACAGTATTATCAGTCCTGGAACATGGCAATTGCCAAGTGCTATTTGTTGATTTAGCTTATTAAAACCTAGGCACACCTTTTAATTCCTATTTTTTTTTTTTTTTTTTGCTGTCACAACTGGAGGTGCCCAGATATGAATGCTCTCTATATGTTCATTTCCCAGAGTTTTGTTATTTTCTTGTTATAATGTTATTTACTGTCATTCAGGAATTCAGTGCATTGATTGTGTGATTAAATTAGCATAGTTTAATCAGCTGTGGTGCCATGCAATGTGTTTTAAACCTACTTTATCCAAAAATATGTTCCAGCATTTTCTTGCAGCACTTATATTGGCATGTTCTAAATTTATTTCATAAACAGTAAACTGGGCTGATCCAGGAGTATCTTTCAGCCACAACCTGAGCATAAATATCGCAAAACAAGCAAAACAAATAACATAGTGGGGTATAGAAGACATAGAAGACAGACATCCTGTATAGCATAACAACATACAAATGGGGTATATAAGAATAGACAGAGGCATATTTATATACACTGCATACAGATGTAAATACGTGTAAAGATAATCCACAGTCAGAAATGGTTTGTCTAAGATTAATTAAACCATATACAAATAATGCTAAAACAGGTAAACAGTGCTGAAGTATGCAAAGAGGCATCTACCTCACAGCCAGAAGCAGAGAAAGAGAGATGTTTCAAGAATTTCATTTTAAACAATGAGTGATGTGCTTGTCTAAGGGATGAATAAGTGTTTTCCAAACCACTGACTTAGACTTATAGGAGGCTAGGTCTCCACACTGGAATGATATGGGAAAGGGCACTCCAGGGCAATGACATCACTTTAGTGAAGTGAAGGGGCTAAACAGGTACATTGTAAGATCTGTAATCAAATACCTCTGATTGCAGAAATGATGCCTTGTATGTTTAAGACAACATGGCACACCAATTTATTCCAGGCTACCAACCTCACCTACTATAATGCAGCACTCAGATAGAAAGACCAATTTCTGTTCTACTGTGAAAAACAAACAAAAATCAAAAATGTATGCAATGGCTTCAGGCTGTTGCTCACTGACAAAATTTCAGCTATTTTATCTAATTTTCCTGTCATTCAACATTGTTTTATCATTAAGGCCCAATCAAATCTTTACCACTCCACTTGATTTTAATAATAGATTTAAAGATGAAATGCACATATGGCAAGTAAAATCCCTGAAGACAACAGCTTAAACGTCTGCCCTGTTTTCTAGCACCAGCAATTTCTACAATGTCACTAGACTCTGCTGTAAAAAGACACTGAATATTTTTCAAATGTCATAGAGATTGCAGCATATTAAAGCAGGTTAAGAAGGTCTGATGTCACTGTCAAAAAGAAATGACAGAGGTCATAATCTTCTGCAGAAATAAATCTAACAAAAACTGCTACAACACAAAAATGACAATAAATGAATATGCATGCAACAGCAATATGTAGTGATTTTCTGTATATGTGTCAGTGTTATGCAAAGTAACACATACATGTGCTGCCTGGAACACTTGCTTCTGTCCCACCCCTGGGGTGTGCAGTGCTCTCCATTTGTCATTTGCAGTGATGTAAGAAGCTGTGTGATCTCATCCGGGGTTATCTCTGGTGGGCCATTACTGGTGGAATCCCTCAGCCTCTTATATCGGTATACCCCATTGGCTGCATGAAGGGTCATGTCAGAGCACAGTCAGTAATAGGCATCCCTGGATCTACTGTGACCTTCCACAGCATTAATCATGTTGGTGAGGTCAGTCCAGACTTCATTCTTCCATACTGTATTTCCTGCATGTCCAAGGAGTCACCATCCATGTTGGCACAGAGCATCTATTATAATTTAATTCTTCTGTGGGGAGAAATTGTCATCTGAAAAACAGTTATATGCACATGGTTAGATTTATCTGGGGGCCGACATATGGAGATGATTGTATGGACAGCTTATGCCACTGCAAACCCTATGCAGTCCTGTGCAATGCAAAATTCTAGGAAATAGTCCCTGTGCCATATAGTACAATGACAGATAAAACAATGCAGGAATGCATCACACTTGGAACAGCATAACTTGTAATATCTGTACAGACTGTCTGTGGTATTTGAAACCCTTCAGTGGATATCACAGTAGTATTCAAGCCCAACAGCACTGTGCCCCATAAGCCCCATATACTGCAAATATTTCACATTAACATACTGCACATAACATATGTCTACAACAGAAATGTTGATGGCTGTAGGTATAATGCAAGTAGAGCCTAAACAGATAACCTGTGTAAAAAAAAAAAATCAGTCATATGAATTGTTATACATGATGAGCTTATATCAACACTATCAATCTGATATTGTTAATCCCCGTTCATTCCTTACGTATGGGTATCGGTATAGGTTCCGACCTCGGAACCGGGCCGGCCATCTTCCAAGCTCGCATCAGCTACAAACTCTCAAGCTAAACTCTTAACCAGAATTCCCCTCTCCCTGTTACCCCAGATTTCATTTGCCACGTCGCCATTCGGTCATGTCAAGCTGCTTCTCTTGAGCTAAGTATAGCTATTTGTTGTCAGACTAGTCTAATATAACCTTTTCTGTCAGAAAAGTTTCTAATTTGTTGTCTCTTACCCTATCGCATTTAGCGACTATATTTTCTTGAGTTTCCTTCTCTTTACTCTGCACTTTTTACCGTGAGGTATTTTCGCCCTTACCATCATTGGTAAATCCTTCTTTTCTTCATTACCTTCAGGTATTCTTTCGTACCATTGCCAATACCCTTCCTTCTGTCTCCTTTTCTATCATGGCAGATAAAAAAGGTAGTCCAGGATTTAAAAGGTGTTCAGATTGTGGACACAAATTACCTACATCAGATGCACACTCTTTGTGTGTTTATTGCTTGGGTGTGTCTCACTTATCTGTTGACCCGCCCTGTGGTATTTGTAAAAATGTTTCCAATAGAACTTTGATTGAAAGGAAAAAAAGTTGTTGCTGAAGGGACTTCTTAAATCTCCCTTTTCAGAGGCTATTTCTAGGTTGGAGTCTTCAACCCCTCCTAGAGCCCATAAGAAAATATTGGATGATCCTACAAAGGCCAAGTCTCTGCCTTCGTCCCCGGCTGGGGACTCCTGCCAACCAAGACCTAAGAAGGCTAAAGTTTCTGCTTCGGAGCTCACTCAGTCAGCCTCAGTGCTTTTGGAGCCTATACCTTCGGCACCAAGGCCTTCGGCGCCATCACTGATCTCGGCTCCGTCTACTGCAGCCTTTACTATATCGGTACCGAGGGGCTCCTCGGTTCAGACTACTGCGACTACTACATCGGCACCAACTGTTCAGTCAGCACAGACCTTGACCACGTTGGCTCCGACATCTTACTCGGCACCAATGCCACAGTTATTGGCACCAATTTTGTCGGTTCCAGCTTCGGTACCGGCAACCACTTCGACACCGATCCTTTTGTCAGTGCTGACCGTGACCTCGGCACTAATGATTTCCTTGGTGCAGACACCCATAGTCCAGTCTCTCTCAGCATCATTGTTCTCAGTGCAGACTGGTGAGGTGGGTACCGAGCTTGTCTCTTCTGTGGACAGACCTGTTTCTCCCTCAGTCTCTGTGAGGTCCATTAGAAGCCTTTCTGAACACGACATGTTGCGTCTTGTGGATCAAGTGCTTCTGGCCAGAGGTATCCCGCACCCCAGGACCTATCCTTCCTTGGGAGGTGATCACCCATCGCCAAAGACTCCTTCTTAGTCCCCTCCTTCATTGCCTTTGAAGTCCATTGATATAGCACAGTCTTCCCCCTTTATGGTTCCCTTTATGGATCTCACTAAGGAACTGCAGTTACCTTCATGGCAGGAGAGTTTTGCTATGACCCAGGATGATAGTTGTGACACATGTAATTTGCTGTTTCACAGCCATCTAGGGACTCTGGATCGGCAGGCTGAGCCACTTAGGGGAGGGGTGACCCCTGTCCTGGACACTCACCTCTCTTCGGGTGGACCAGCCTTCCAACTGATGGAGAAGGCTCTGGCTTCTGCTGGCAATACTGTGCTGTCTATCTCCTCACCCTCCTCTGGACAACTGTGTTCACAAGTCACACCTAGTGGACACCAGGCACAAGGGCCTCAGGACATATTCCCACAGGAAACCCCCTTTCCATTGTCTTCCCCAGCTTCCCCCTCTGATGAAGTTCACCGGAAAACCTCGTGCAAGAGGAAGCACATGGACTCCACAAAGGAGTTCCTCACTGAAGACACAGACTTTGATGATGGGGAAGGATCCCCTCAGAAACCCTCTGAGGTATCCTTTGGTGATATCCTCGAAATTCTTAAACAGAGACATGACTGGCAGCCCTCTAATCCGACCTCTGAGGAGTCAGTGTTCCTGCAGGCTTTTCATGCCCGGCCCCCTAACTCCTGGGTTACTCCACCTGCCGATGAACTTGTCCGGCTCATTGTGCAGCATGCCTGGAAGGCTCCTGACACCATCAAGGCTATGCCCCAGAGGCCAGATAAGATTTTGTCCCCTCCTGCTATGGATCCCCATTGGTCTAAAGGTCTTCCTGTGGATGCCGTGGTGGTGGTGGCTGCAACCAAAAAGGATCTGGCGGAAGAAGAAAGCCAGACTGTCCATCCACCCAACAAAGAGTTCTGGGCCCTGGACAGGATAGGGAAGCGCACCTTTGCATCAGAGACCTTTGCTATTAGGTCCCTGAATTATATGGCACACTTTACCAGGCTTCAAAGGGATTTAATTTCTGAGCTCTCTGAAACCTTGGCTGGTGCCGTGTCTGATGAGGTCCATGACAAAGTGGCCTCTCAGCTGGCCACCACTGGGTCAATATGTAACTCCTCCATGCGACTGATATCTCATGCATCAGAAGGAGCATCTAGAGTGGCGGGTTCAGCTGTGGTCTTGAGATGACAAGCCTGGATGTGCTTGTACAAATTCCCAGAACCCTTTAAGGCTTCCTTTCTTAATGCACCCATTGAAGCCTCTTCGTTGCTTGGACCCAAAGTTAAAAGCACACTGGCCAGATGTGAACAGGACGGTAAGACACTTTCTGCTGTAGGTGTCTGTTATTCTTCCCCTTAACGTGCTTTCTCCCGAAACCAAAAGAGTGGGAAGATATGGTTCAAGACGTCTCAGGGTCCTTTCCATGACATACAGGCCGAGTTCTCCCCTAGAGGCAGAGGGGGAAACTCACAGGGAAGACACCCCTTTCGTGGCAGAGGGGGTCCATGTAACCTGGGTTCCAGGGACTCTTTTCCTGTCCAATCCTACCAGTGCTCCTGAAGAGCGGTCCAACTCTTTTCCTCTGGAGGTGGTTGGGATCATTTCTCCTTGTACCCTTCTGCCTGGCTAACCATCACCACCAATTCTTGGGTACAAAGGATTATAACCAGAGGTTATCATACCCCTTCGATCTTTGTCCTGTCCCTTCAAAAAACCTTCCCAATGTTCCACCCAGTCAAAGCACTAGAGATAGAAAAGCTGCTAAGAAAGAGAGTCATCCAAATAGTCCCTCCAGACCAGATAGGATCCGGACTCTACTCAAGACTATTTTTGGTGCCAAAGAAAACCGGGGACTGGAGACTAATTTTGGATCTCAGTGTATTGAACAAGTTTGTGAGAGTACAAAAATTCCGGATAGTCACAATACAGTCTATCCTCCTGCTTTTGGAAAAAGATGATTGGATGTGCTCGACAGATCTTCAAGATGCGTACTACCACATAAAAGTGGACAGGCCATCAAGAAGATTTCTGCGCTTCCGTGTGGGAGCCAGTCACTACCAGTTCAGAGTACTTACTGCCCTTCAGACTCTATACAGCCCCCAGAGTGTTCACAAAGTGCATGGCAGTCATCACAGCTCACTCGCGACTATAAGGATTCCAGGTGTTTCCATACCTAGACGACTGGCTCATCTCCACCCCCACCAGTCATCTATTGGAAGAAGCCCTGGCATACTCTCTCCTCACTGCACAAAGGCTAGGTATAGCCATAAACTGGCAAAAATCCAATCTCACCCCATCTCAGTCCACAGAATTCATAGGGGTCATCTTGGATACAAAGAATTGCAGAACATCCATTCCAGAGCACAGAATTC
The DNA here is from genome assembly GCF_019279795.1 of Protopterus annectens. Lineage (NCBI taxonomy): Eukaryota > Metazoa > Chordata > Ceratodontiformes > Protopteridae > Protopterus > Protopterus annectens. The sequence goes on from NC_056734.1 coordinate 106,957,684, forward strand.
TAAGGATAAAGCAACAACTGATCCCAATCCTTTCAAGGCAGAAATCCACAGCTTACTCTGTCCTACAGCTGTTGGGTTCCATGGCAGCTTCCATCACCATTGTCCCCCTGGCCAGGTTTCAAATGAGGCTTCTACAATGGCTACTGCTCACCCAATGGTATCCTTTTCGGCATCCTCTTTCAGCCAAGATTCAAGTAACCCACAGGTGCAAACAGGATTTTAATTGGTGGATGACCCACAACCCATCACAATGGTCTCGCCCCTTCTGCCCCCAACAGCCCAAGGCTAAAGTGACCATGGTTGCCTCCCAGATGGGGTGGGGGGGCTATGTCAGGGACAGACAGTCCAAGGCACTTGGTCCGAATTGGAGGCCCAACTGCATATAAATGTTCTAGAGCTGAGGGCGATGCTTCTGGCGTTGCAAGCATTCCATCCCCTGCTGCCATCTGGGATGATTGCGATACAATCAGACAACGTGGCGGTGGTCTGGTACATCAACAAACAAGGTGGAATCAAATATTACCCCCTTTGTTGAGAGGCCATGAGGATATGGCAATGGGCGATGGCTACCAACTGTTTTCTTCAAGCATCGCACATTCCCGGGAGTTCCAACCTCTTAGCAGACAGACTCAGCAGGTGCATTCTACAACCTCATGAGTGGTACCTGAATCCCTTGATAGCGGCGGAGATCTTCCACCATTGGGGCCATCCTTGCTGTGACCTCTTTGCATCCCCGACCAACTACAAATGCAGCAACTACTTCGCCCTGATTCCCCCTCCGAGACAGTCACCCAGGGACACTCTAGTCCACGATTGGCCTTCGGGTCTTCTTTATGCATTCCCACCTATTCCCCTCATTCCCCAGTTTCTGAGGAAAGCCCGTCAGTTGAAGAGCAAGGTGATCCTCATAGCACCATATTGGCTTTGTCAGATTTGGTTCCACTCCGTTTGGCCTCACCTGCTAGATCAATCATGGATTTTCTATCCAACCCCGGAGTTCATCTCACATCCGCAGAACCTGATTCATCCCAACTTGGACAGCCTGAAGCTCACAGCTTGGCTCCTCCAATTCCCATGATTGCCAGGCAGAACAATCTTTCTTTACCAGTACGGGACATTCTTATTGCATTTCATAAGTCTTCCATTAGAATTACTTATCTAAGCAAGTGGAAAAGATTTACCTGTTGGCTGAAAGAAAAACAAGTAGATCCCTTCTCAGCACCGGTGTTGATAATACTAGAGTATCTGGCTGACCGATTTCAATTGAGTCTATCAGCCTCTACCATTAGAGTTCATTTGGCTGCAATATCTAATTTCCATGAGGGTGCCCAAGATTATGTCACACAAATTATGCAAGACCTTCATAAAAGGTGTGAATCATTTAAAGCCCCCTTTTAGAGAACCTATTCAACCATGGGACCTGTCATTAGTTCTGCAAGCCCTGACAATGTCACCCTTCGAACCAGCTTCTTCTTGCGACCTCAAATATTTGTCATGGAAAATCTTGTTTTTGGTCGCCATTACTTCTGCCAGACGTCTCTGAGCTTCAAGCTTTATGCATCGAGAGTCCATACTTGATTTTTCATAGAGGTAGAGTGTCTTTGAGAACTAATCCTTCATTTCTGCCAAAAGTGATCGCTGAAATGTCCATTAATCAAACCATTGAATTGCCAGTTTTCTTTCCCAATCATTCAAACAAAAGAGAGTATTGCCTACATACCCTAGATATTCACAGGCAAATCCACTTCTACTTGAACAGGACTCGGTCCTCTCATAAATCTGACCAGTAATTTTTGGCCTATTCTGGACCTAGATTAGGATCTGCTGTTGCTAAGGTCACATTGGCTAGATGGTTGAAAGACTGTATGACCTTCATTTATACACAATGTAATATCCCATTGCCTACTACCAGGAAGGCTCAATTGACAAGGTAGGTGGCAACTTCTGCTGCCTTCCATGCCAGAGCTTCTTTACATGACATCTGTGCAGCTGCAACTTGGGCTATGCCTCATACCTTCATCAATCATTACAAATTGGATTTGGCCTCCAGGGGAAGAGCATCTTTTGGTTCTATGGTGCTCAGTAATGTCCTTCCATGAGAGCCTCCCAGGAATAGAGATAGCTTGGGACTCTGTCCCATACGTAAGGAATGAATGAGGATTAACAATATCAGATAAAGAACTTATGTCTTACCATAATGTTCCATCTGTATTATTGATCCTCGTTCAGTCATTATGACCCTCCCTCCTTCCCCCTCCTGTGGCTTCTAGTGGATCTCACCATCTGGTTCTCTTAGGTCATTTGACCAGAGGTAGCCTCTACCTTCTTTTGACTTGCAAACTCAATCTGAGGTAACAGGGAGCGGGGAATTCTGGGTAAGAGTTTAGCTCGAGAGTTTGTAGTGGACTCAAGCTTGGAAGATGGCCGGCTCGGTTCCGAGGTCGAAACCGATACCCATACGTAATGACTGAATGAGGATCAACAATAAAGATGGAACGTTATGGTAAGACATAACTTCTTTTTACTAAGCAGTGAATTTTATCCACATTGGCAGAGAGTATCTGAAAATTATCAATTGAACAACTAATGGAAAGTGTCATAAAACCTCTGTATCCATACACAGGGCACAGACAGTGCATGGTAAGCAGACATAAACACAGATCCTTTTTGTATTGAGGCAGTAGCTCTAATACTTGCTTAAAGAAGAATCAATGAGTGAATATCCATAACAGCAATACAAGTACATACTACATAGCAACATAAGATAACACCACAGAGTGTATCGTCACCATCAATATATAAGGAAATGCCATGACTCTGTCTTTATGTACTGTTCAGTTATGCAAGTTACATCTGTCTGTACAACTGCATAAGGGAAAGTATTGCATATTACTGATGCAGATGTAACAACCTATCTGCATACAGGTCAATCCCACACTCCTCCAGTATGTCACAAATTTCATAATGGATTTATTTTTCCATAAATGCATCAGTCTAACCACATACACGTACTTTGATAAGGAGTAATGTTAACATAGGTCTACATTTTCCATAAATGCATCAATCTAACCATATAGACATACTTTGATAAGGAGTAATATTTACATAAGTCTATAAGGAGGTAAACCTTTCACAACACAGCAATGCTAGCAGATGTAAAATTACCTTTGTAGCTACATATGAGTCAGGTATAACTGAAAGTAAGACTGGCTATGTACATACATCTTTTAAGTACAATTTGCACCATACATAATTAATGAGGGTTATTTAAATTCAAGGTTTTGGCATACCATTTGCACATGTCCATATAAATTCTCAAAATTCAGTGCATTAACCAATAGGTCAACATAACAGGATGGTGTTCTGTGGAAGTACCCAATACGTATCATTAAATTGGACTATATGTGTCTGTTATCTTCCAGTGATCTGATAGCATCATAAGTGCTACTCTTAAATATTGACTTTGATACATTTACAGATCAGACCTTTGCTACCTACAAACTGAGTGGGACCTCAATGAGTAATTTATTGAACTGTGATATATTGACATTTTCAACATTATCATTGAGATGGCTACTTCTGGGAGCCTTTGACATGTCCAGGCACCCAATTCAGCTGAGGACAAGTCCACCCAGATGCTGACCATCTATGCTGTAGTGGAATATCGCATGAGAACTAGACCATGGAATTTTGCAATGATTGATATTTGGAGCCAGATTGCAAGGGAACATTGATGATGTACATGAATCTACTGGACTGGAGTGGAGGATCACAACTGTTATGATTATCTATATTGGAGGGACACAGAGGAGCATCTTCATAGGGTCACCGAGCTGCGGAGACAGCCAGTAGATTCCTATAGTGTCAAAATCATATGTATACCTGTACATTCCTGAGGCATTCAGAGATATAACTGTTTTCCAGATATATCAGACACATGCCTATTAAAACCATTAACTAGCTGTTCTGACAATTAGCTCATCTGGAAAATTAAGAAGGCAAGTTGACTGTTCTTCCTGTAAGCATGGGTTCTATTCACATGGGGTTTATTTGTTTAATAAGATTTATCCTGTACATAATATTGAGCATTGTAGATGCACCTGTTTTCCAACATATAAGGGCATCATTTCACACATCCCATATAGCCATGTTTCACTGAAGCCTATAGCACCTAGGCCACTGATGACTACACATTTTTCCATTATCTGTAATACTTCAACTGTATCCTAGTCTACCTGTCTATGTGTGAATATTAACTCATAAATAATTTTGTTTATGTTCTTCTTTACAAAGTGAACGTAATTAAAGTCCTGTTTGGTTAACATAACTGGAATGCATGTCCAACTGTCGAAACATGTCTTCTATGTTGTAACACTTGATGATATCTGGGACATTATGGAGCATGAAGGTCTATACCATTTAGGTGTCAGATGTTTTTGCATTCATTCATTATCTGCAGGAGTATGGATACACACACACAATACTAATTTGCCCAGAAGAAAAGTGTGATGGCTGTTGGCAAAGCCTGTAAAGCAACAGGCCAGCATGCATGTACCTTGCCTAGGTGTATATTCAAATCCACATAGTAGAGAGTTCTCATTATATTCTGATCACTGTGTCTTTCAAACATTTTCAGAAATTCTGCTCTACATACCTGCTTATTGACATTGTTATTTTGAACATGCTTATGAATTTTCTTGAGTATTCCTTTGATTTTTTTGAATATCTCCATAATCTGTAATGTTCTGCTAATAGCACCTCTTTTACTATGTGTTAAGGGTAAAGCTTGGAATAGACTGGTATATTTCTGTAAAACACTTTTGTGGAATATGCTAACATTTGCAACTTGAATTTCATGTATAACTGTGTCATTCTTTATTAATTTGAATTCAACAAACTTTTCATCCTTATATTTGGAGGGAGTGAGATAGTCAAACATACATTTGGATTGTAGAATAGGGTGATACTATGATATCACGGATAATTTTGAGTTATAATTTTTATTTTACCAATAAATATCTGTGAATGTTTTATGTCCTCCCACATAAAATACATTAATCCGTGATGTACAGCACTTCATAATGGTCTGTTAACACAGCTATGTGTTACATGACAAGGTTTCACTCTCTGAGAAATGAAAATTTACAGCCGTGTTTTTTTGTTGTGACCACTGTGCTGATGTGTATTAATGCTTGCAATTTTATTTTCATAAATGCACCGCATATTGTACCTTTGTAAAATATAAGCCATGATTCCTATTAGTACTCCATCCCTGCACATTCATACTCCAGTTCTTTTCACTGCATTCTTACCATGTGATCTCAAGATGGATTAGCTAGGCAGGTAGGTGTTAGAGTGAGAGTATAGACATAGCTTAGAATTGCAGGTTTGAATCTCAGGGTCTCCAATCTGTGTTCAATTCTGTTCCAAGAAGTAAGGGACTGTGTGTGTTTGTGTGTGTGTGCGACTTTCCAAAATGTGTATGTTGATTCTGTGATATTCTGCAAGTTAGAATTTAGAGAACCTGATCTGAGCAATGTATATCACTGTTATTTTATAACAACACTATTCATACATGCTATTTATGTTTTCCAGGTGATGAAGACTGTAGATGCAGTCGTGCCATGTGCATAAAGTGGATGCACAGGCTGGAGGAGTAGTGCAGGGATAGAGGTGTATTAATTCATTTATTTTTGTAAATAAAATAAATGCGATCGTTGTTACAGGCTTATATTTTTGACGTTACCATGTATAGTACTTATAATGCAGGAATACCCATCATCCATCATTAAGGTAAGTGCAATACTCAGACAATACTTGTGTTTACAAGTATGATTTACTTAAAACTATGTTTACATGTCATTTAGTAACAAGTCATGTTTGCCAAAGATAAGTTTTGAAGTATAGGCCACAACCTAAATGACAGCCATTTAGGTGTAACTGTCACAGTGCTTTTGATGTGGATGTTTCAAATAAAAGTTAATAATACTTTCTATCTGTTTGCAGTGTATATGTTGGTATGTTTATATGTGTGGATCTGGTTCTCTGTGACCAATCTGTTGTACATAACCTGGCTATTCACATACTGAATAGGTGTCAGCTGTGTCAGTATTCACACTGTTGTCTGTGGGCTGTCTGGCATGCTATTCAGTTCAACATGTGTATCCCATCGGGTCTAGGACTTTTGATTGAATGATCAAAAGTCCGAAACCCAAATGGCCCGGCATACTTACGCGAAAGTGTTTTTCACCAAAGAAGCACTTTCGCGTAAGCATGCCTGTTGCCGAGGCCATACTACGGTGCTGATAAGGGAAAATTCCCTTTCCCCACTCTAGTGCAGTCGCGGAGGGAGAACATTAAAGTAGGGGGATGTGGGGGGGCACAGCTCCCCACATGGGGGGGGTGCAGGGGGGCAAAGCCCCCCTGCTAAAATTTTAATGCAGTGTTTTTTTTTTTTAGTAACATGCTTTAACGAAAGTGCTTTTTCGATAAAAGCACTTTTGTTAAAATGTGTTCGGTGGTTATGGATTTGGAAGTTTGATCATTCGATCAAACGTCCTAGATCCATCCCATCTGCCTACCCCAGCTTTGATGGTTAGGTTAAAACATACTTGGATCCTGTGTTTAGGGATATTTGTCTTCCTTTGCAACATTCCAACTGTGTTTTATATAATCAGCAAGCAGTATCACACTGTTTGCATTTTTCAGGATAGTGATTGTAATAAATATATGTAGGACTCTCATACATTTGTAGATAGATAATACTGTTTGTACAACATATATTAGATTTTCATTTGTCATAGGCTGACACTGTGTTTAGGAGTGTACATTATTACTAGTGTGTTGTGTTGTATTCCAAAAATTGACAATATTTTAATTGGTGGCTGTTCACATGACTCATTACATGCACAGACACATGGAATACATTTGACATTTACACACCAACATACATGCGCAGGGCACACATGCAATAGAAGAAACATGGAAATGCTGATATTATGTCAGGCAGTCAGCTGGGCAATTTACAGAGGCATGCATCAGTATTAAACAGTGCAGGTCTTACTATTACATTTATGTTGTAATTTTTCTGGTGTTGTTTTGCAGAGTAGACTCGTGAGTGTTGCATGACACAGTGTCATCATGGCATGCATCACTTCAAGTGACAGAATATGTAAATCGGCTGACTTTGCATATGCTTGTCATGCATAATTCTGGCTGATAAACAACTGTTCAGGTAATATCAGGATTTCCACTGGTAAGTTGTGTTATTCATGCCATGTCATGGCCTTGAGTAAGCTGTTCACATTGCGTGATGGATACAGTGTCTCTGATGTGTTCCAGTATTGAAAACATCCATATGTATAGACAATGGGACATAGGGATGGTATTGTCTGCATCAAGATCCATCTGCTAGCAGCAAATCGGTTAATTATAATTGTCTTACATTATAATTTTTGGCCATTTCATCTGCGAATGTGTTTTTAAAGAAACCTGCAATGTATGATGATATAGCTTTATTCACATATGCAGACATCATATGACAATGAGATGTGACAATTTCTACTAGATTGCAGATATGCATGTCAGTTTCAGTTTGTCAGCTGTGATTTTCACAGAAATGTACTGCCTGATAGACATTTGTTTTTCACTGTTATGTTTTTTATTACTGACATACATTGCATATGGTAGTACACTTGATTATGGCTATAATGTATTCTTAGGTTTCATAATGATTGTTTTCTGCCAATTCATTGTGTCACAGTGGGTATGTTATGTTGTCACGTAGTGTCAGGTATGTAATTTCTGTCCTGTGTTGTGATTCACCGTTGACAGACCATGGGATCAGTGAATACTCACCCATTACACGTTGACAATGAGCACATGCCAGACCACTGCCAGAGTCCTCCGATGATGATGGTGACTATGATGGAAACAAAGATGACAATGAGGATGTAGGACCTGCATGTGTCATCATCCCTGCTGCATGCTGGAGGTGAGAATGCCACATACCCCAACAAGATGATTATCGGGAGCAGATCAGGGAGGTGATGACTGAGGAGGAGGTGGCTGAAGGTGAGAATGCCACACACCACAACAAGATGATTACTGGAAGTATATCAGGGAGATGGTGACTGATGTGTTTTGTACACAGATGAGGGACATGATAGGGAGTTACTTCCATGATGTAGCACAGGCTATGCATTACTCATTCAGGGAGATAGCCTGAGAGATCATTTGTGATGTTCATTGCCAACAGTGTGGTCCCTCGCTCTCTAAGAATTGTCTGTGTGATCCGTTTGTGTAATGCTTCCAGCATGGTGTTTGCCTTATCAGGGATTGGACTGTATACGCACACTTGGGCATGCATACCATTTTGCTTCCATGCTTATATGATACAGGTCCAAACATACACTGCAGATATTGTTTGAAATTTAGCATTATATTTCAACGTGTGCATGACACACATTACAACATTAAACTTTCATTCAAAATTCAGCTGTTCATGAGTTTTGGCAGTCTGCATGCAGCTACTGCTGTGACAGTTCCACTGTAAACATGTGTGTTATTCACAGAGACGCACAACAACATGTTGTCCATTTTCCACCAATACCACAGTGGTATGGATATGATTTGTGGATTGCTATGTTATGTATGTGCACCAGAAGAACATGTTCTTTTGTATGTGCACTGGAAGGACATATCCTTACCTCTGATTTTTGGATGACAGTTGTCATTCTGTCCCACTGTCATACTGGCATTGTGTGTGGCATATGTTGGCAATACTGATGCCATGTAGTGTCATCTAAATGTATTCCCATACAAACCAAGGACACTACTAAAAGGTGCTCAAAAGATAATAATCCATACAAACCACCTCAACAATCAATGGAAGCACACAGGAACTTGCTATAAAAATTAAAATAGTTTATTGTTAATAACTGTGAAGGCTGCCAGCCCAGCTAGCTGGAATTTTGTAAATAATTCTGTGTTATTTGTAAATAGTAATATAGTTTGTATGATTGTCTTACAAATGTAAGAAAACTATATGTTATGTTAAACTGTATGTTATGTGCTAAGCTTCAAGAATGTAACAACAGTGCACCCTACTGGAAAAGAACAGAAATGTATGTGAACTATATGCCTATGCAAATGTTGTTTTGATAGTAAGAAGCTGGAACATACAGAATTAATTTGCAAAACTCTAAAAAAAAATGTGGAAATAAGGTGGGAGAGCCAGTAAGTGGGAATGACAAAATGCCAACAGTAGGTTGTCTTGAGACAACAAGGGTACCAAACTACCACCCTGCAGATGTCCTGACAGGGAATGATTTTGGCAAGGCATTACCATGTGTTCATGCAGTTACATGCAGTCAGGCTTGGTGACAAGCATGTGGGTCTGGTAGCCTGGGGAAGACCCAAACAGACCACACACTTGCAGCCAGGACTGGTGAGGTGGTTACTTCAGGGAGGGAGCTACCCTGTAGCAATGAGACTGAAGGAGAGCCACAGCTGCTTGTGAGTACTGATGTCCTCTTGGACAGAGTGACTGCAAGGGCAGAGGTGAGTAGTAGTACCCAGGCTAACAGTGAGGTACTGCTGCCAGAGGATACCAGACTTCCTGTAAAAGGGGAGCTGGGAAGGCTTACAAAGAGAGAGTTGAGAGAGGCTCAGTTCTCAGACCCTACATTACAAGGCCTGAGAGAGGTAGCTAGTGAGGCACCTGATTCTCAAGGAAAGGGAGAATCTGTGTACTGGGACAATGGGTTACTGTATAGAGAGTGGACCCCTGAGGGAGGGCTAGAGGGTGAGAGAATACAGCAGTTGGTAATGCCCAGAGCCTACCATCTGGCACTTCTAGCCATAGCCCATGATATTCCCTTTGCAGGTCATATGAAGATAAAACTTGCAAAGAGACATAGTATACAGAACTTCTATTGGCCTGGGATTTCCAGAGATGTAACAGGGTACTGCAAGACATGTGAGCAGTTGCAAAAGGTAGCCAAGGCAGGAGACAAGGTAAAAGCTCCTTAGATGCTTTTGCCTGCAATTGAGGAGCCATTTCAGAGGGTAGCTATGGATATTGTGAGGCCTCAGAGTACAAGTTCCACAGGGAAAAAGTATATCCTAGTGGTAGTAGATTATTCTACCAGATACCCTGAGGTGGTCGCTCTGTCCTCTGTTGAAGCAGAAAAGGTAGCAAATGCTTTGTTAGAGATTTTCAGCAGGATAGGTTTTCCAAAAGAAATACTGACTGATAGAGATGCCAATTTCATGTCAGACCTGCTGGCTTGTCTGTAGAAGTACTGTGGGGTGAAGCACCTAGCGACAACTCCCTACCATTGCCAGACTAATGGTCTTGCTGAGAGGCTGAACTCTACACTCAAGACCATGCTGCGGGCATTTGCAGACCAGTTTAAGAGGGAGTGGGACAAATATTTCCCCCATTTGTTGTTTGTTTACAGAGAGTTGCCTTAGGAATCTGCAGGTTTTTCACCCTTTGAGTTGTTGTATGGGCATAGGGTGAGGAGACCTCTAGATTTAATTCAAGATGAGGGGGAGTGTGAATCCCACAAGGAGTCTGTTGTGACATATGTCCTAAACCTCAGGACAAGGCTCAGGGAACTCATGGGCTTGGCCCAGGAGAACCTGGCAGAAGCCCAACAGCAGAAAAAGGTCTGGTATGACAGGAATGCTTGAGCTAGAGAGTATGCTGTAGGGCAGCAGATAATGATTTTCATTCCTGTCAGACACAACAAGCTGCAGGCAGCTTGGGAGGGACCCTACAAGGTGGTAAGGAAGGTCAGTGATGTTAAATACATGGTAGAACTGCTAGGCAGGAGGCAGGGGCACAAATTGTAGCATGATAGGGAGGCCCTTGTGCTGATTATTCACAGTGCATTGTAGGAATAGTGTGAGGGGGATCTGGTGACTGATCTCCTCAGTGATGCTGAGACTGACACCTCAGTGAAAGGGGTAGCAATGTCCCAGCAGCTATCTCCTACCCAGGTTTGAGAAATCTGAGCAGTGTTAGAGGAGTTTGGTGTGCAGCACCCTGTGGGTACAGGACCCCCGAAGGCCTATTAAGTAGGCTCTGAGGGAGGAGATACAGGAAATGTTGGGACTAGGGGTAATTCAGGAGTCCAACAGTCCCTGGGCCTTCCCAGTGGTGCTGGTGCCACAGAAGGATGGCAGCACCAGGTTCTGTGTGGACTACAGGAAATTAAATAGTCACACGGAGTCAGATGCTTACCCCATGCCTAGGATAGATGAAGCCCTAGAGCAGTTGGGTGGGGCTAAGTATCTTACAACCATTGATCTTACCAAGGGTTACTGGCAGGTGCCATTGACTCCCAGTGCTAGAGAGAGGTCAGCCTTTGTGACTCCTTTTGGCTTGTATGAGTTCACAAAGATGCCCTTTGGGGTGAAAAATGCCCCAGCGACTTTCCAGAGTCGAGTTGATCATATCCTAGTAGGAGCAGGAGAATTTGCCCTTGCTTACCTCGATGATATTGCCATCTACAGCCATTCCTGGCAAGAGCACCTTCAGCTTGTCAGGGAGGTGTTGGGCAGACTACAGAGGGCAGGCTTGAACATTAAACCCAGCAAATGCCAGGTGGGTATGGCAGAGATCCCCTACCTAGGACATAGAGTGGGGAGTAGTAAGATCAGGCCAGAGCCTGCCAAAGTGGAAGCCATTCAGGCATGGCCTGCGCCTGTTACCAAAAAAGCAGCTGAGGGCATTTTCTAGGGACAGCAGGGTACTACAGAAAGTTTGTCCCCAGTTATAGTACCGTAGCTGCTCCCCTCACAGACCTAACAAGGAAAAACAGGCCAGATAAGGTAGTGTGGACCCCAGAATGTGAGCAGGCATTCCAGGAGCTTAAAGGAGCTTTGGGAGGACCCCCTGTGTTAGCCAGTTCAGATTGCAGGAATGAATTTGTTGTGCAGGTGGATGCTTCAAAGCATGGGGTGGTGGCTGTACTAAGCCAGATTTCTTCAGAGGGAGAAGAGCACCCAGTGGTTTATCTCGGTCATATGCTCCAACTCAGAGAGGAATGCTATGCAGCTGTAGAAGAGGAATGTCTAGCCATAGTGTGGGCACTGCAGAAACTTCTTATCTGTATGGAAGAAAATTCACTGTAGTGACAGATCACAACCTCCTAACATGGTTACACAGAGCCAGCCAGCAAAATGCCAAGTTGCTAAGGTGGAGCATAGGGTTGCAAGCATATGATATGACAGTGCAGCACCACAGTGGGGTTAACAATGCTCACACAGATGAGCACTCAAGACAGGGAATGGGGTAACGTATTCTCAAATAGGCTCAACCCTCTTAAGCAATGTTTCTCAAAGGTCACTTGAAAATCTTGAGTTTTCAAGGGGGGGGGTTGCAAAGGCTACCAGCCCAGCTAGCTGGAATTTTGTAAATAATTCTGTTATTTGTGAATAGTAATATGGTTTGTATGCTTGTCTTACAAACTTAAAAAATATATATGTTATGTTACACTGTATGTTATGTGCTGAGTTTCACAAATGTAACCACAGTGCACCCTACTGGAAAAAAACAGAAATGTATATGAACTATATGCCTATGCAAATGTATGTTTTGATAGTAAGAAGCTGGAACATACAGAGTTAACTTGCAAAACGCTAAGAATATAAGTTGAAATTGTTTACAACTGTGGTATCTCTCAATTTCAGAAGAAGACAGAATGTCTACAGCTAGAGTTTCTTTCTATTGTCTTAAGACAGAAATAATTACTAGGTTTAAAATGTAAAAGTGTTAATTGTTTTACGACATCCAATTTCAGGCAAGCCTCTAAGAGATAAGTGTCAGCTTCTAAGAGAGATGTATTTTTCATAGAGACCTATTAAATTCTGTTGGTATCTGTTTAGCATGAGAACTAGAAGTAAGTGTCAAATAGTGATGTCATCTAGCTAACCCAGCAGTAATGTGTATTATTAATTTAAGAACTATCTCAGAGAGAACATGTCCTCAATAACCTATCCTTCTCACAATCAGTCACCAACTGGTTTCAGAGTTACCTGTCTGACCGCCAACAATCCGTTGTATGGCAGAATGACATATCTCCCCAACTACCTGTCTCCATAGGGGTTCCCCAAGGATCCATCCTTGGACCCCTACTTTTCTCTGTTTACACCAATAATCTAGCCTCTGCCACCAAACATGGCACACTCATCCAATACGCAGATGACTCAACCATCATCTGCTCAGCCCAGTCCCTACCCAAACTGCAAAAAGTCACACAGGAAGCCTTTTCCTCTGTTGAAACATGGTTATCCGATGCCCAATTAATACTCAACCCAAACAAAACTAAACTACTCATCTTCCAACCCACCAAACATACTCAAAACAACTCTCACTTTAACATCACAGCAAAAGACAACACCACTATATACCCAACTAAACACACCAAATTGCTAGGAGTGGAAATAGACAATAAACTAAAATTTGACATTCACATATCCATGACCATAAAAAAAGTCCACAAAAAACTAGGAGCATTATACAGAAATAAACAATTTCTCACCAAAGCAGCAAAGATTTCAATAGCAAATTCCCACTTTATCTCCACCCTACTTTATGCCTCTCCAGTATATACCAACCTAAGGCAATGTGATCTAAACAAGCTAGAGACCTGCTACAACAAAATCGCCAAATTCGCCACAGGGGCATCCTACCATAGTCACCACTGCCTCTCACTTGCTGAACTGGGCTGGCTTGAACTCCCTCACCTCCTTCAGTGGTATCAACTCTCACTCGCCCACAAACTAGTAAACCATCCACTAAATGTCCCATCCCTCCAGAATCTACTCCAACCCTATCGCACCACCAGACCACTAAGATCCAGCAAGAAAAATCACTTGCAGATCACTAAAGCCAATAACTCTGCTGGTGAAGCACTATTCTCTTGTGCCATAGCCAAATTATGGAACTCACACCCACCCACGATTACCTCCGTACCATCATGCACCAACTTCAAAACTTTATTAAAAGCGCACCTAAAAACATGCTGGCTATGCCCTTGCAACTCCCACTCTAATATCATCCACCCCATCCAACTACTACCTTTCTTTCACCTCCACTAACTACCTTGATGATAGCAAGCTCAGATGCTCATAAGCCTAGTACTTATTATACAGCAGGAACTTCTCATTGTTACATTTGTTAATGCCTGTTATGTACTTCACAGAGAAAGATTCTAGTTGTCTACTGATGTACTATGTTCTTCATCTGTAAATATGTTGTAAGTAATTTCTATGTTAAATTGTTAATCGCTATGTAATCCAATGTAACTACTGTCTGTTTATTTTACTGTGGAGGTTTTCTCCCCAGGCCTCCGCTGAAAATGGACCCATGTCCAGTCGGACACTCCCGGTCAACAAATTTAAATAAATAAATAAATAAATAAAACATCTGTGCATTTTGCATTTGTCTCTGGATCTGAACACATCCATCAACAGAACTTCTCATCTGCATTTGCTTTGCTCTGTAAGTAAGACTTAGATCATAGTATTTATCTTAGAGATAGGAATATAGTAAGATCAGTCTAGATGTTTTCTGTATTTATACAAGATTGTCCAGCAATGTTGTTTTAAAATATTTCCTGTGAATCTGAACTCGGCTGCCACTGTATTGATTTAATGAGTATTGACTTGTGCTTTTATTATTTATCATTAAATATATTTAAACATTTTAACTGTGGCTGTTTTGTTAGAGATATTTAAGCTCTTAGAGTACTTGCATATGTATTTGGTAACACTGTGCAGGCCACTCCTAAATAGCTTTCAAGTCTTGGACATACTTACCATTCGGATAATAGTAACATTGCACAGTAGAATTGGTCGACCTTTGGGAAGACTTTATAGTAGCTGATAAGAGCTGGTTTGTGGCAGTGCTAACTACCTTTTAGTCTGGGCAGAAGGGGCATAGCTAGTAAACCTGTGCCAGCCTTCCTCAGGAGTGCCTGTGTGTTTGTATATAGATCAAATCTCAAAGTATGTGTGTGTCAGCTACTTGGGCAGGGACATGAAGCACTGGTTGGACAGAGAGGGTGCTGGAGGTTGTAGCTTACCCATTCAGCTGAGATCTCAACCCTATAGCTGTGCCAGTGGGGAGTCTTATTGGAGATCTGGAGAAAGAGAGAGAAACCAGCCCCAGACTAACTGTGATCTCTGAGTGCTCTTAAGGGAAATCATACTTTACTGTGTGTGTACATGTCATCCTCCCAATGTGCAAGTCTCTTGCTAGTGTTAATGGTGAGGATTGAGGCTCCTTGATTACTGGGCCAGTGCAGGGGCATCACAATAACCACAGACAAAAAGAAGTTATGAACGAAAAGCAGATCTGAAGTTGTAAATCTTTATTCATACTTTAGAGATAGGACCTTGGTTCCGTCCTCGGAACTGAAACAGCCATTTCCCAGCTCATGCAAGCTAAAAACTCTCAGCTAAGAACCTACCCACAATGCTCCTCTCCTAGATACTCCAGATCTCATTTGCCGCATTCCTGGTCAGATGTGTTTAGCCATCTCTCTCAAGCTAAGTAGTAATTTGTTGTTTTTATGACAATTTTTCTTCTGAATTTCAAAAATGTTAGTCAACTTAGTCTTTTTTCACTGTTGCCTATAACTTAGACTTATTTCCTACCCCTTTTTTTTGGTAATTTAAAATTTTACCTTTTCTGACTGTCCCTCTCCCCTGTATTTGACATGTTTCTTTTACTGGTGGTATTCCTAAAAAATTTTTTTCTACAGGATAGTATTGTTCCTTTTACCATGTCAGACAAAGTTAAATTGGGTTTTAAACAGTATGGCAAGTGTGGACATAAGATGCCTAACTCAGATACACATGTCTGTTGTGTCTACTGTTTGGGCATGGATCATTTGAAAGCTGATTGTGACATTTGTACTGGTTTTTCTAATCGGACACTAGCAGAACATAAGAATAAACTTATTTTAAAAGGTTTACTCAAGATACTTTTCTCAGAGGCTCTATCTGGGTCGAAGGTCTCACCCCCTCCTAAGACCAAAATATATAAGGAAAAATGGAGTCACTCAGTCCCTGCATCTCCATCAGTTAGAGAACCAAGTCCATTCCATGCTTCACCGGCGCCCTCGGCGCAGACCTCTTTGGCACCAGGATCTGTGTCCTCTCCCTTGGTGCCGACCACGGTATTCACTCCTATCTCAGTTCCAAACACAGCACCACTGACTTTGGCAGCATCTTTGGCTCTTACATCGGCTCCGATGACTGTTCATGCCTCAGCTCCATCCCGGTCGATGGTGCCGACAGCCTCCTTGGCTCCATGGGCTCCAGTGACTGTAGGTTCATCCCTTAGCACCATCCCTGTCCACGGTGCCGACAGCTTCTTCAGCTCTATGTGCCTCGATGACTGCACATGTCTTGGCACCATTCCTGGCCACGGTGCCAACAGTTTCTTTGGCTCCATTGGCTCCAAAACCCAATTTCATGCCAAGGACTAGATATTCTCCTACTTACGATCCTTTCTTGGGGCAAAGGTTTAGTCCCTTTCTAGAAAGACCTGATTCCCCTTCTGCAGCCTCTTTTAGATCCACTGGGAGTATTTCTGAACTAGACCTAGTGCGGGTTGTGGACCAGCTTCTGGTAGCTAGGGGATTGCCCATTCCAGCTAGACCTCCTGTCCCCCTGGCTCAGAATCTCCTATCTCATCTTCCCCTGTTTATCCCCCCCAGCTCCCGCTTTGGTACATACTGTCTCGGCTTTGACAGCAGTGCCTTCCCTGTTGGCACCCATCACCCTTGCAGCATCGGCTATGATGGAGCCGATGCTTTCTCGGAGTGGTGCTTGGACTGTCCGTACCTTGGTACCTAATCCAGCACCTATTTTCTCGTTGGCACCATCTATGTCCTTGGTTCCGACAGTTCCCAGTTCTCTCATCACCCCTCAACTGGAATTAGTCTCGGGTGCTCCTTCTGCAGTGGTGATGGATAAGGCCCTTCACTCTGAAGGCTTACAACCAGATCCTAGGACAACAGTATCAGAACCCCCTGTGAAGACAACCCCTTCTCCGGAATCCTCTTCAGAAGATCCCACTGGAGAGCCACCCCAGTGCAAGAGGAAGAACCTTGACCCCCCCCGGAGGAATCTATCACAGAACACACTGATTGTGATGAAGAGAAAGGGTCCCCTCGTTCTCTCCCAGATGACATTTCATTCAGAGACATTCTCGAAATCCCTAAACAGTGGGGGGAATGGAAGTCCTCTAACCTTTCTTCTGAGGAATTGGTGTTTCGGCAGGCCTTCAATACCCAGCCATCTACTTCCTGGGTGACCCCACCAGCAGATGATCTAGTTAAACTAATTGTGCAGCATGCCTGGAAGGCCCTAGACAATGTAGAACCTGTCCCCCGGAGGCTGGACAAAATTTTATCTACACCTGAAGACCAGCCCCACTGGTCCAAGCAGATGACAGTTGACTCTATGGTCATGATGGCGGCCACCAAGAGGGAATTGGCAGAAGATAGTTCCACTGTTCATCCTCCAAATAGGGAATCCTGGATTATGGACAGACTGAGGAAATGGACTTATGCTTCAGCAACCCTCGCCATTCAGTCATTGAATTATCTGGTGCACTTTACTCGCCTCCAAAGAGACTTAATTTTTGAAATGGCTTCCTCTTTGGTGGGGGTATTGCCTGATGAGGTGCATGACACTGTCACCTCACACCTAGCTACCCTTGAATCCATCTCAAACTCCTTGATGCGTTTGATATCTCACACCGCCAAGGGGGCAACCCGAGCAACCGCATTTGGTGTTGTCATGAGACGTAATGCTTGGATGCGGTTGTGTGATTTCGCAGACCCTTTTAAATCTTCCTTCGTTAACATGCCTGTCTACGAATCTGCACTTTGTGGTCCCAAGGTACGTGACACACTTGCACGTAGTGAGAAAGATGGAAAGATCTTGTCTGCTGTGGGCATACGTTTTTCCAACCCCCAGAGACCCTCCTCCAGGAACCAGAAGGGGGGAAAGATATGGTTCCAAGAAATCCCAAGGATCCTTTCGTGACACTCGTGGTGAGCAATCCCCTCGGGGCAGAGGGGGCTACTCATATGAAAGACATCCTTTTCGGGGCAGAGAGGGTCCACATAACCAGGGAGCCAGAGATTCTTTCTCCGGCATACCCTACCAGCGCTCCTGAGCAGCTGCCCAATTGCTTTCCTCTGGAAGCAGTCGGGGTCATTTCTCTCTGCAACTACTAGCCTGGCATCTTATTACTACTGATGTTTGGGTGCAGAGAATAATATCCAGAGGCTACCAAATACCCTTCAACCTAACTCCCAGACCCGTCAAACTAATCCCCAATGTACCATCCAATCAGAGGGGATTAGCAACCTTAGAAATAGAAAAACTGCTAAGAAAAAGGGTCATACAACCAGCCCCACCAGAACAGACAGGATCCGGGTTTTACTCAAGGTTCTTTTTAGTGCCAAAAAAGACAGGGGACTGGAGACCAATCCTGGATCTCTGCCTACTCAAGGGGAGTACCTTTTGCACACCCTTGATGTGCACCGACAGCTTTGTTGTTATTTGCACAGTACTAAATCTTTCAGGAAAACAGACCAATTGTTTGTGGCCTTTGCAGGACCCAGATGGGGTAAACCTTTTTCCAAAGTGACCTTATCCTCTTGGCTTAGAAACACCATTACCTTTATCTGTCAACAGAATAAGCTACCCTTACTTTCCAGAATAAAAGCTCATTGTACCAGATCTATGGCTACCTCTGTAGCTTTTCATTCCAGAGCCTCTATGGATGATATATGCGCAGCAGCCACATGGGCAAGACCTCATACCTTCATATCTCATTACAAATTGGATTTAGCCTCCAGGGGACGAGCATCTTTTGGTTCTATGGTGCTCAGGAATATCCTTTCATAAGGCCACCCAGGACTCAAGTACTCGGTCCTATCTGTAAAGTATGAATAAAGATTTACAACTTCAGATAAAGACGTTATGTCTTACCATAATGTTCCATCTGAGTTGTAGATCTTTATCCATTCTTTACTTCCCGCCCTCCTTCCCCCTGCCTGGACTCCTGGTGGATCTCAGGTACTCCTGGTTAGGGTATCTGCTCAGACAGAGCCTCCTACTTTTTCTATTACTACATCTTTACCTAGGGCAGGCAAATTTGATCTGGAGTATCTAGGAGGGGGGCATTGTGGGTAGGTTCTTAGCTGAGAGTTTTTGGCTTGCACAAGCTGGGAAACGGCCATTTCAGTTCCAAGGACGGAACCGAGGTCCTATCTGTAAAGAATGAATAAAGATCTACAACTCAGATGGAATATTATTGTAAGACATAACTTCTTTTTAAGTGCTTTCGTCCTCAACAAGGACTTTTTCAAAACTGCTCAATCAGCTGATACACATGATTAAGTAATAAACCCCACCATTAACACACAACTAACCAGCCAATAAAAACAGTTTTGATCTTAATGATCATAACCTACAACTATTAAAAATGTAAATTATTAGTTAAACTTCAGTTATGTAAACATGATAAGAAACAAAATATTTGTGTTTTAAAACAGGAACAATGGAACTGTAATCATTAATTCATTAACCCCGACTACCGCCTCATAGTGCCTCTGTGCTTACATCCGAGCACGCTATGAGACGTGTGTAATTTCATGATGTTACTCCCGAGTCCCTTACACAGGCGCAACATATTTCCCGGTCTTATTTCAGCCCCGTATCGTGAAAACTAAGTTGAAAAAGTAACTGAACTTTGCCAGTTATCTTCTCAACTTAGCTTTCAAATCCCGGTAACCTTATGTTTATATTTAATTATTTTGATTAAATTGGCTTTTTTCACACTAAGCCGATTCTGCCTGTATTCCTTGAAGCAAGTGGTGGCAGCCAGTCAGGTTAGTGAAATGCAAGCCACCACTTGCGTAACACCTCCACCCCCTCAGACCTATTGCCATTGTTATTAAGGCCATCATGGGTGATATAAAGCTCCCAAAGGCATACCTAAAATAGTAATTGTAAAAGTTATTTTTTAAAGATTAAAGCACAGAAATATTAACGGATGGGGAGAAGAGCTAGATCGGCAGTATGCAATTCAGAACATTATTGAGTTCTGTTTTGTATCCACTAATGTGAACTATGGCGAAAAGTTTATTTTTTTAGTTGAAATTAAAATGTATTTCTAGATTAAGCAGTCAATGACTATTTTGTACTGTGTAGCTTTTAGGATAAAATGTTACGTTTTTATTATGGTTAGCTTGTAGTTTAATGTGAACAGCAGAATGATTGAACGAGTTAGGTGTCTGCCTTCATTGACAGTGACAGGCATCTGGCCTGTTCTGTGATGATGACTGTGCATTTTTCTGAGAAAATTGGAAGTAGTTTGTTGTGCACTCAGCTCCGCTCAGGTGAGCACTTCGGGGTGGCGTCTTGGGCTGCTGGTGGTGCACCTCCGGTCTCTAGTCGATGGTCTGTCACGGCTCTCCGGCCTGACACTCGGCCAGAGTGTTGGGTGGCGGTGTGCAGGTTCCGAGGAGGGATGGCTTGGCCTTGGCATGCACTTCATTCTTCTGGCAGCCTTGTTGCTAATGGTTTTGATGGCTGGGTTCTGCAAGCAGTGAGTGTTTTGCTGAGCATGACAAGAGATAGCATCTGCATCTTGCTCCTTTGTTTATCCACAGCCAGCAGGGGCTGTGATTTATGGAATAGCATATTACATTTTCAGACGGGGGGGTTGTTTTTATTTGAATTTATGTAATGGGAATGATAGATGATTATAAGCGATAACACTTATTTTTAATACCACTTCAGTATAGGATGTATCCATGTAACATTCTTACTTCTTTTGTTCTTTGTGCGAAATTCAAATTAACTTGAATTCAGAAAGTAAGTGTTACTTGATGTCATGCTCATGTAATGGTGCCTTATATAAGGTTATGCAAGCAGAGGCTATAAAATGTAATTGCACTTTCAGCCTCGCAAATTGAAAACTATCAGTTCTTTTTTTTTTGTCACGAGTGGGGGTGGAGGTGTTTATATGCACCATTATTGTAAAAGCACTGGTCAGTGTTTTGTTTACTGCCTTTCTGAGGTTTGATGTCACTTTAAGTCCATTCATTGCATGTGGTTCTCTGAACTGACTTGCTTCTCATACATATATTAATATATTTTATGAACTGGGCTGAGACATGGCCACCTGTTTCTACATTTACATCTCTCAATTTGTATGTACTTAGGTTCATAGGTTCATACTAGGCTATCTGCCCTAGGGCATTTATAAGCCTAGCCAGAGTGTGTGCGGCTTTCGCCGCCCCTTGGGATGAGAATACTATGCCCATTTAAGGTTTAGTTTACTGTGCCTCTGTCTAGTAGTGACACAGAGATGACCCCCGGGGTAAACCTACGATCTCCCATCCACTCGTCAAGATTTCTCTTGAAGAGAGTTAGTGAGGGGCTCTGCCTACCATGGACTGGGATTCTGTTCCAGAGTGTAGGGAGCCTCTGAGTTATGAATCTGTCCCTCCAGCATGTCCTATTTATTTCTGTGTTGAGGTTCAAATCTCTTGCTCTCATGGCTCTGATGGATTTGGGTTTTCTGAGGTGGAGCATGTCCATTAATTCCAGATTCGACATGGCCTTGTACGTCAGGCATAAATCACCTCTGAGTAGGCGGTATGCAACTGAATAGAGCTGGAGTTTCTTCAGCTGGGCAGCATATGACATATGTATGAGACCCTTTATCCTCTTGGTGAGGAACTTTTGGGGTCTTTCTAACTGCTGCAGGTGTCGGGTAAGATACATCCCAAATGGGTCATTGTACTCAATCATGGGCCTGATAAGAGAAGAGTATAGGGGCACAATGACCTCTCTTGATCTAGATGTGAATCCCATCATGATAAGGTGGGCAATATAGAAGGTCTTCCTAACCACCTTGGCAATGTGAGTGTCAAATGAGAGGTTACTGTCAACTTGGGTCCCTAGGTCCCTGATTACCTCTTCCATACTTAATGGATTACCACCTATGTGGTAATTTGTGGGTACCTTGTTTTTCCCAAAGGGTATGACTATACATTTTTTGGCGTTCAGTTTAAGGCCATGGCTCTGGCACCAATTATCCATTTCTATGAGGCCTTTCTGAAGGATGCTTGTGTCCGCTGGAGTATCAATTATGGCACCCAGTTTGCAGTCATCTGCGAACTTTGTCAGCCACAATCCTCCTATGTTTGCTTGCACCTTGGAAAAATAAATGCTGAACAAGAGGGGTCCCAGGACTGAGCCCTGTGGGACACCGCTTGTGACTGGCTTAGAGTCTGACATGGCTCCAGCAATTCTGACCTTGTGGGTTCTGTCCTTGAGCCAGTTTGCAACCCATCTTGTGACATATGGGTTTACATTTAAGCTGGTGAGTTTGTCTATGATGCCCGAGTGGGGTATTGTGTTGAAGGCTTTTGCAAGGTCAAGGTAGGCTGTGTGAACTGCCTTACCCTCATTGATGGCCTTAGTGACTGTTTCAAAAACGTCGACCAGGTTCAAAAGGCAGGATCTGCCCTTGACAAAGCCAAATTGGGTAGGATCCAATGTCTGTAGGTCCCCAATGTCTTTGTTTATGAGTTCCATAATGATCCTTTCCATAGCTTTGCAGACCAGGCTCATCAAGCTTATGGGGCGGTAATTTCCAGGGTCCGTAGAAGCACCTCCTTTGTGGAGTGGGACCACTGTTGCTGTACGCCACTCTTTGGGTATGTATCCTGTAGTAAGGCTAAGATTAAACAGCAGCCTTATGTGCAGGTTTAGTTCCTCTTGGAGTTCATGTGGTACGCAGACCGGGACACCATCCGGTCCCGTTGATGCTGTGTTTTTAGCTTTGGAGAGGGCGGCTCTCACCTGGGTATCTGAGATGTTAGGGAGGCTACACTCTGCTGGGATAGATATTTCTCCTTTGGGGGGGGGGGGGGTGGAGAAATTTGCACTGAACCTGTCTGCCAGAATGTTGGCAATGTCTGTGGGTTCAGTGTATTTTGTGTCATTTTGGACTAACTCTGAGCATATCTGGGAGTTTCCACCCAGGTTTCTAACATAGCTAAAGAAGACCTTGTGATTGTCTTTTGTGTCTTTTGCGATTTTTCTCTCAAAGTTGGCCTTGGATGATTTTATGAGTGATTGTAGTTTTTTGCTAGTACTGATCAGAGATGCCTTCCCTTTTGGGGATTTTGCTCTGTCATGTAGTAGTTTCCTCCTCCTGCTGTAAAGTTTGTTAATGGCTGGGGTCCACCAGACAGGACGCCTGCCTTTGTGGGAATGGGTCTTGGTTTTATTAGGGATTGCATGATCCATGCATTCTTGAAGGTGTCCGTAGAAGGCATTTATAAAGGATTCAGTGGTGTGGGTTGTGGCTTCCACTGGCCCAGGGGCCTTGAAGGATACCACTTCAATCTTAAGAAGTGTGAAGTCGGCTTTTGAGAAATTCTTCACTGTGGTCTTTTCTGCAGGGGGTGGGGGCGGGATGTGGATTTCCAGTGAGATTAATTTATGATCTGATCTCACCAATGA
This sequence comes from Protopterus annectens, assembly GCF_019279795.1. Classification (NCBI taxonomy): domain Eukaryota; kingdom Metazoa; phylum Chordata; order Ceratodontiformes; family Protopteridae; genus Protopterus; species Protopterus annectens. The sequence continues at coordinate 106,981,267 of NC_056734.1, forward strand.
GGGGTATACTTCCGGTGTGGAGCATTTTGTCCCCATGTTTGTGATGATCAGGTCTAGTAAAAAAAAGTTAAATCAGGGGACTCTCTTAGATGTTTCTTATTGCTGGTGATATAGGAATATTGTTGCTACTAAGTGAGCTTTTTTGTAGTGGCCACTTTATCAATAACACGGTCAATTTTTGTATTACCAGGGCTGCATAAATTTTATACACCAACATTTCATTTTTTATTTAATTCTTAGTTCTATGGTCTAAGAGGTTACTTTATCTTCAGCAGAGTTACTTTGGTGTGTGCAAACTGTAGAAAGGTTGGAAAGCTTGTCTTTCAATGCTGAAGTAACTGCTTAATACCATTTCTTTGTATGAAAAATTTTGAATCTATCTAAGTTTTGTGTGACAGTAGTCCTAGAAGTGTTTTTATGCAGCTGGGAATGTTGGTGAAATTTGCAGCTGAAAAGTTTCCCTATGAAAGCTTTTGACTGTTTGGTTTTATAATATGCGAAGGTAGCTCTGATAAGTATGTCTTATGGCAGTAATGTAACTGGTTGAGTATGCTGTTTAATATCCACCTAAAACTAATAGGATGTTGTTGGGGGCAAAGTAAAAAAAATGCTGTAAATATGTTCCATTGTGTTTGTAGAGTAAAACGTATAGCTGTGTGACTTGTAAAGACAATTTTGGCATAGTTGCTTGAAGGTGTATGTTTGTTGGGATGGTATTTTTTCCATCACTGTATACTAGTGTTTGTGAGCATTGCAGTGATTGATAAGGTCTTTACCCTGGCTGAGTGGGTGATGCAATTCCCATTTTGCTTTTAAGAAAATACATTGGTAGCTTTACTGTATTGGTCCACTTTTAGGTGCAGAGTCTTAAATTAAGATAGTCATAACACATGGTAGGTAGTGCTAATACAATAATTTTCCAATGCATATTAATGAGGTCATGTATTATTTCCATTTGTTTAGGAAATGTGATTTTTTTTGAGTGATATAGGAGTAAGAGTTGGTTGATGCTTCCACGTAAGTTTTCAGTTTTTTTTTTTTTTTTTTTTTTTGCAGACATTGTCAGTTGCCTAAATGACAGCCAATCACTTCTAACAATTTGGGAAAGTGTGGAACATGTGAGGTGCCTTGTGATTTCCCAGAGAGATAATTTGCACAGATTACAGCAGCATACTTGTGCATTAATTGATATTTTGGGTCTCCGTTTTAAAGTTTTGAAGTTATTTTGTAACTGATGTTTGTTTCAGCTAGTGATTAAAATCAAAATGTTTACTTAAACTTTTGTGGCTGTTTTACTATTAAACTGTATTACATCTTTCATAGCTATAAAAAAGTTGGAGGTAGAAAAGGGTTTGGCTAAGAAGGAATACTAGTTGACTGATGGAGGCTAATGGAGCAGTCATAATAGCAAAGTAAGAAGAGCACTAAGGAAAATGAAGTCTGTGAAAGAAGTAAATTGTGATGAGATCACAGCAGATACGATCAAACTGTTAGTTGAAGGGGGCAGACCTTAGCAGTATGGAGAGGACATTTTCAACAGTGGCTAGCATAGAGGTATCAACCTCTTCTCATACTGTATGAAATTGCTAGAGGTGGTGAAAGGTAAGATGGGAAATGAGCATCACCTGATGTTTGCAGTGAGAGTTGTTGCAGTATATGTACAGGGACCCAATAATGCAAGTACAAACTATGTTTATTATTTTATTTCCAGGCTGGAGAGTGATGTCACAAAGGCTGCAACACATATATGTGAACATTTGTACATAGACGGTAACAGAAGGGCTTTAGTTATGAATGAGAAAGGAATTCTGATCAAAGTCCAGTAACGATAAACTGCAACAAGTGGTGGTAGACAACATATATCTGTAGTTGTTACTGAAAGAAAATTGTTCAGGCACTGATAAAACCTCAGGGAATCCTTAAAACTTAGAAAGGGGCATGATCTAGCAGGTCTGTGTTTTCAGGGTTCTGAAAAGCAAAATTATGCCAACATGTTATTGTACACTTGTATAGATGTTGTTAAACATCTTTGAACAGGGATCTTGGACATCTAAAAATCCTACCCCATAGTCCAGACATATGGAGAATACGGCATATTGGTGTCACATGGAAAACACATCCAGTACTTGCCAGAAATCCTGCAGCTCCTTCAGTGTTGCTGTAGGTCTCTTGGCAGCCTCCCTGACCAGTTTTCATCTTGTTTTTTCATCAACTTTGGAGGGACGTCCAGTTCTTTGCAACATCACTGTTGTCCCATATTTTCTCCACTTTTGACTGTCTTCACTGTGTTCCATGGTATATCCAATGCTCAGTAAGATATAACTGCTGTAGTACTTTGACTGAATTACTCTGGTGTTTGTCCTAACAAATGGTAATGACTCTGTCTTCTATTACACCTGTACCAGGTATACAGTGAATGTCTACTCAACAGATAATGTGATGCAATTTTCCACCAGAAAATTAGGGGTTCATTTCTGAATGTTTCATTTTGGTGCTTGTACATACCAGGAAATGTTACTGAACAGTTATGTCAGGGAAATCTTTCATTGTGCATACATTATATTAAAGGGGTCGCTTGGGCGAATTCTTCATTTTGGTAGTTGTACATACTAGGAAATGTTACAGACATTTTGTTTGGGGAAGTGTTTAATTTTGGTGATTGTGCATACCTCAACATTCTACTGAAGGGGTTGCTTGGCTGAAGTGTTCATGCTGGCAGTTGCACATACTAGGAAATGTTATCCTTACTGATAATGAGTCTGTGCTGCATAACAGCTGCACAAGGTAATATAATGAATGCCTACTCAACAGGTTATGAGAAGCAATTATCACCTTTGTCTGAGCATGCATAACTTTGCAGTAATGAAAGGCAGGTCATTATCACATTAGCAATAAGTGCAGTTACAATATAACAGTGAGTCATTACCACTTTTCTGGTAAAAGTCTCAGCTGCTGTCACTGTTATTCACATAAGTAGAAGTCATTATCACTTTGATGAATGCACAAGCCAGATTGTGTTTTTTTCTCTGCTGGAGTCATTGCAAGACACCCCCCTCATTCTTCATCAATGACCTACCCTCTGAAACCCCTGATTTTTTTCTGTGTGTGTGTGTGTGTGTGTGTGTGTATATATATATATATATATATATATATATATATATATATATATATATATAAACATATGTGCATATGTGTGTATATGGATATATATGTATGTACATAATGTACTGTACTTGCACATTATTACATTGTTCCAACACATGTGTGCATGTGTGTGTGTGTGTGTGTGTGTGTGTGTCTGTGTGTGTGTGTGTGTGTGTGTGTGTGTGTGTGTGTGTGTGTGTGTGTGTGTGTGTGTGTGTGTGTGTGTGTGTATATATATATATATATATATATATATATATATATATATATATAATATATATATATATATATATATATATATATATATATATATATATATATATATATCTAGAGAGAGAGAGAGAGATGCGTGTATATATCGTGCCAGACTGATTACTTCACTTTGCGATCAGCTATTCAAAGTCGTGGCTGTATTTTTTATTATGGTGAGTGTACATGGCAGGAAATGTGACTGGATGTTCATTTGGTAAATATTTCATTATGGTGCTTGTGCATACATCAACATTTTATTTAAGGGGTCGTTTGGGTGACTGCTTTATTTGGTGGTTGCACATACTAGGGAGTGCTAATGATGGGTCGTTTGCTGAAACATGTAATTTTGGTGACTGTGCCCCTTGTCACTTACCGACCAAGTGCTTATGCCTCTGCATCGTCATCACCTGTTATGTACCTTATCAAAGGAATAATGCTACTGTAGATAGGAGTCAAGATTTGGATGAGCTAACCAGGCAATGCTATTGATATACATATATGTGTAGTCTTCCAATACATCTGTCAAACATCAGTAATAATCTGTTTGCATTTTCTTTCCTGTGCAGGTTCGTCCACTTTCTGACACTGACATGACTTCACGAGCAGAAGAGCGACAAGTGAGAGTGTGGGTATGTGGCCATTCCTACATTCACTGGGCTGCCAGTCATGCCTCCGTAACTGAAAACCAGTACAACTTGAGCTTCCCCACATCCAGCCTGAAGGTATACTGGATTGCAAGAAGAGGTATGCATTGGAGCAGAGTACTGCAGTTGTTGGAAGAGAAGTGTTCCATTTACCCTGAGACCGACATTCTTGTGCTGCACATTGAATGGAATGATGCCATCAGTCAACCACTCGGAAGGCTATGGTTTCAAATCACAGCAACTTTTGAACACCTGCAATCGTGGTGGCCATTGTCATTTTATGTGATCTGATATAATTCCTCGACAGATATGGAAAACAGCAAACAGTCAATGGGCAGCTCACAAGGCCAGACATTTACAGAATAGGTTCATGCATGGCTTGATGCACAGGGTCGGTGGATCTACAATCTGCCATGACAGCATCACTGCAGAAGATGTTCACCTAACTGAGGAGGGCATTGCGTTGTTCTTGACTGACTTCCACAATGGCATGAGGAGAGCTATGTAGGATTGGTAACATGCAGCTTATGAGAAGAATGGAAAACACCCATGACCAAGTAGGGACCAGTATGGTAAGTAAAACTCTATTATGAAATGTGTTGTGTAGAATATATTTTTCTGAGTTTGGCAAATAACTGGTAAGGAGCTGGTGAAGTTGCTGAGAAAGAACAACTGTTTCAGGAGAGTACTAGCACGTACAATCTAATATGTCAGTAACCATCCTGCAATACTTCTTTTTTTATTTTGCTTTTATCAGGCATGTGTAGAGTTTAGATGACAGGAAGGGCTTACTAATACAGAACTTGATCCCTTAGATCCATTGTTGAATGGACACATTTAAAGAGAAAAGGCATAGGTAAGGCAGACTGCTGACACTGAAGGAGGTTGTGAGACTGCAGTGGTGTCAGCTGTCTGGGTGGGTAGCTAGCACAGCTATCGAACAGATTAGATGGCCTTGCCTGCCACTGATGTCCCATGCCTGTCCTGGGTTCATTTATGGAGTGGAGGTTCTTACCTTGCTTTTTTTTTTCTTTAGTGTACCCATTCAGCAATATGTTGGCTACACCAAGAATGTGCATATTTACAATCATATATGTTTTTATCCACGGTGGTGCAGTGGTGGCATTGTTGCCTCACAGCAAGAGGTTCTCCCGTTCGATTCTCATCTGGAGTGTGGGGAGTGCCTTCTGTGTGGAGTCTGCATGTCCTCCCCATCGTTGGGTGTGCATTTGAAAGACATGCGTAAATGGGCGTGCCTTCGTTGAAGGTTGAACATCGAGCTGGCACCTCGGCGTTCGTGAAAATCTACTGCCAATCATTAGCGGACCGGAGTTCCGCTGTGGTGACCCCTAACCGGGAAAAGCCGAAAGACAAACAACAACATATGTCTACATGGTAAAACAAAATCCGAAAGACAAACAACAACATATGTCTACACAGTAAAACAACTGCTTCTGAACGCTGTACACATGTACATATATCAGTTTTGTTAGGACTCAGGTTATAGAAATTATGACTTTTTCATATTTTGGTAAATAACTTTGCAAGGGAGCATGTCAGTGTGCCAAGTAATACCTCATTTTGAAGACAGTATTGATAGTTCTAACATGGTAAAATAATGGTGCCTGTATGTTGTACTCATGTGCAGGTATCAAAGTTTGTTTTGGACTTAGGTTATAAAATTATGATTTATTTTCATATTTTGGTAAATTAACTTTGCAAGGAGCATGCCAGTGTACCAAGTAATACCTCATTTTAAAGACAGTGTTACTTCTTACAACATGGTAAAAGAACTGTGCATGTGTACTGTACACATGTACAGATATCACATTTTGTTTAGTCTTGTATGATTATGAAAATTATACATTCACAATACTTCTCATTATTATGCCCATATTTTTGCAAGGGAGCATGGTGATCACACAAATAATACATAATTTTGAAGCTGACATTCAGACGCACGACTTCTATACTGATATGTAGGCTCTGTCTGTTACAGGTGATGAGATATTATGCTTTGTTTATTTATCAGTTATGAGAAATAATATATTAATCATATTTCTGTGAATATCTCAAGAAAGGAGCATCACACAGTAATGGTTATGGTATCATTTTAAAGCTGACATTCACACTAACACATTAAATTCAAATTGTATGGGTCTGCATGGTACATTGACCAAGATATTGTGCTTTGCTTTTCCAAAAGGTAAACAATATACACAAAATCAGCATTCCTTGCCAAATATTTAATAATGACTTTGATATGCACTATCAACATTTATACTGTTAGAAAGGTCAGTGTCTGCTGAACAACATTCGCATTTACATTTTTAGTCTAGCTCTTATAGTTAAAGAGTTATGAACATTTATTTTCTGTATGGTATTAGAAATGGATTTTCTGAAAATTAGCTCAGGCTGCACTGTTGTCCCTATGGTGGAGTTAAGCAGGCAGCTTTTTCTGAGCTGCTCTGGAGTGAACAGACCTCTCAACCAATCGGGGACAAATTTCAACAAAATCAGGGACAAGTCATGAAAAAACCAGGGACAATCAGGGACACTTTTAAAATATTAATGCTGTTAACTTGAAACATTGACAGAATCAAAGCATATGAATTAATACACGTTTTCTGAAGTAAAAGAAGTCTATAACTCTTAATTATTGTGATTCTTTTAGTGAGGTATTTCTGTGGCCTTTCCAGTTGTTGCAGATGTCTTGAGAGGTACATACCAAACGGGGCATTGTATTCTATAATGGGTCTAATGAGGGATGAGTACAGTGGGACAATGACCTCCTTTTTTCTGGATGAAAAGCCCTTAGTGATGAGGTGTGCCACATAGAAGGATTTCCTGACTGTTGTGGCGATGTGGTTATCGAAGGTGAGACCACTGTCCACCTGTGTCCCTAAGTCTCTTATCAAACTTTCGGTGTTTAGTGTACTGCCACCTATATGGTAATTCATGGATACATGTTTTTTCCCAAAGGGGATAACTATACATTTCTTGGCATTGAGCTTGAGCCCATGGTTCTGGCACCAAGCATCTGTTTCTGTAAGGCCCTTTTCTAGAGTATCCACATCATTTGGGGATTCAATAATGGCTCCCAGTTTGCAGTCATCTGCAAACTTTGTTATCCAGAGTCCCTTAGTGTTGGCCTGTACTTCAGAGAAGTAGATGCCAAGCAAGAGTGGTCCCAGGACTGAACCCTGAGGTACTCCACTTTTCACTTGTCTGGAGCTGGATTTGGAGTTGGCTACTTTTACAGTGTGGGTTATATCAGTAAGTCAGTTAGCAACCCATTGGGTGATGTAGGGATTAATGCCCAGCTTAGTAAGTTTATCTATGATTCCAGAGTGGGGGATGGTGTCAAAGGCCGTGTCCAAATCTACCACCAAATTCAGTGTGTATGCACAGCTGTTGCTGTAGAAGAAATGGGCAGCTATGGATCTTCCATACATCCTTCCTGCACATCCCTAGCTATTTTCCCCTACTGTCTTTCCCTCTTTGTGCCCCTTTTTCACCACTTTCCTATCAACCTTTTTTATTTCTTTTAAAGAAATGAGTGTGGGGGTAAGCGGGAGTAAGCACTTTTAAGTAGCAGTAAGCGGGTTTAAGCCTGTTTGTACGGGGGTAAGCAATGCCTACACAGGTTAAGCAATTTAGGAGCTGAGTATAAGAAACTGTTACCGGAAGTTAGCAGTGCTTACCTCCACGCAAACCCACGCAAACCCGCTTACAACTGCTTAAAAGTGCCTTAATCAATCTGTATTCAACCGCCCTTGTTCTGCCCAGCAATAAAATAAACAGTCTCTGCAAGACTCGAGCCCAGGACCCTGCACACCATAGCCAAAGTGATTTACCACTAAGCCATGTCAGATATACATAACCCTGATGTTTTCACAAACATATCATCCAGCCCAGTCATTCAACAGTACAGGGAATGTATTCCAACATGTAGATGTATGTGTGTGTGTGTATATATATAAATATATATATATATATATATATATATATATATATATATATATATATATATATATATATATATATATACATATATATATATATATATTAATATCAAAATAGATATAACATATCTATATATGTAGATATATATAAATATATATATATATATATATATATATATATATATATATATATATATATATACACACACAAACATATATACATACATATGCATACATCTATAGATATATATGTCTAAATATATGTCTATATAGCTACAGCAATATAGATATATGTAAGCAATTATTTAGATCTATATAAATATATACGGACATACATCTGTAGATAAAAATGGGAATTTAAAAACATATATGTCCACATGCACCGTTAATGGGGTTGAGAGGCCCCAAACAACATATGTCTTGTAGGAATAGGTATTCCCCCACATCTAAACACGTCTGCCCTGCAATACTCTACCAACTGTTGCAGATCCCATAACCAGGACCTGACAAGACATACGCACAAGATGTTAACAGTACTCCATTCCACCTGTATGATGTCAGGCTGGTATCAGTAATATATCATGCAGTACAGCCTGGCTCCCATAGGGAATGTACAATGTGGATGCAATCAACATTCCTAGGATACATATAGACAGACACATATATATGCAGATACAGATATATATATATATATATATATATATATATATATATATATATATATATATATATATATATATATATATATGTATATATATATACATATATATATATATATATATATATATATATATATATATATATATATATATACACACATATACATATATATGTAGTTACACATACACACACAGAGATATATATAGGAAGATACATATGTAGAAGGTGCACACAATATGGAACAGCCACTATGCCTACAGTTACGACCTTACCGACTGGACACTGTATGAGCCACCCATACAAATGACAATCGTTGCCTGCAAAATATACCCACAGAGAGGTCAAAGGATATAACACCACACACAAGTTTGCATACATGGGGAATCTTTATTTGTGTACTATTACAGTTGTATATACCATGTCATATAGCTGTTTAGACACTGACATCCATATTAACAGAATAATGCAACTGTGAAACAGTTATACTAATACAGTTGTCTGGAAAGGTTTACACATGTTGTTGTCCTGGCCGAGGCCTTCAAGTAGTACAATAGTAAAGACAGACTGGGCCACAGGATACGAAACAATCAACAGTAAGTAATGAAGATGTATAGTTCATCAGCCTCTATCTATACTCTGTACACAATCACTAGGGGGTAAAGACCTCAGTTTGCACAATGGGATGTAACTGTTACATAACAAGGCATAACTGACATCATCACAATCACACTGGCAAACAGAACAGTCTGTATGGCAGCAGGCAGTAGGCCTGCATTTACCTAAAGTGGATTGCATGGTAATGTACATCCAGATACCTTAAGGCAGCTTACCCCTGATACCCCACATGTTGTAACAGCCTAGGTTAGGTATGGTGAACCCACCTAGACTCAGTAATACAGGGCCATATACCACTGTTACATACACTGGCCTCTGGAGTGCACAAGGGCACACATGTATTGTGTAGGTAAAGCCCACACATATATGGCCCCAACCCCACAGTATGTGTGGGGGTCAAAACAGCAGTTGACTGATGGCAGGAATGGCAGCATGACTTACTCACAGCCCACTACAGAACAACCCCTGACAGCATGTCATATGTGCAAAGCCTGGTATGTAGGTGGAGGACATAGGATGGAACCCAGGCCCATATGTGTAACATTGTTGTCATACACTAAGCAAGTTGCTGGTGTTACAGGATAGTCTGCAACATACCCTTAGGAATATGAAGTTAGAAACAGAAATGTATGTAGCCATGCACTGATAGCACTTAACACACACACACTGCCAGTGATATATCTGACACAAGACTTGTGTGGTGGACAGACAAAACATAATAGGCACACCTCCCAAAGAGGGGGAAATTGAGACAGAACCCACATGGTTAGGAATTGCTGGAGCCATGTCCAGGACTCAAACCAGTTACAAGTGGGTCGTCCCACAAGGCCTGGGGTCCTGGGACCTCTCTTGTTCGGGTATATATATTTCTCGGGCGTGTACAGGCCAACATGGAAGGATCTGTAGCTGACCAGGGTTCGCAGGATGAACTGCAGAACTGGGGCGCCATAATCAACTCTCCGGCCGACACAAGCATCCTCCAAAAGGGCCTCATAGAAACAGACCAACTGGTGCCCAGGAGCCATGGGCCTCAAGTAAAAGCGCCAAAAGTGTATAGTCATCCCCTTTGGCAAAAACAAAGTGCCCTACAAATTACCACATAGGTGGTAATCCATTAGAGATACAAGAAGAAGTCATTAGGGACCTGGGGACCCAGAAATCTGGTTGATAGCAATCTCTCATTTTGACAACCCGTGGACCAAAGTGTGGTTAGAAAAACATTTTTTATATAGCCCACCCCTAATCGCCCATGAAGGGATTCACATCTAGATCAGGGGAGTGTCATTGCCTCTTACTCATCATCCTCATCAGGGCCCATAATTGAGTACAATGCCCCTTTTGGGATATGTACCTTACCAGATTTTCCTGCAGCAACTGGAAAGACCCCAAAGTAGGCCTCACCAAGAGGATCAAAGGGCTCAAACAGATGCCATATGCTGCCTGGTTAAAAGAAAGCTCAGTTTCTACTCAGTGGCATACCATATGCTCCAGAGAGAAGCGATCTGTGCCTGACATTGAGTGAAGCCATGTCCAACCGAGGAATTAATGGACATGCTGCACCTCAGAAAATCCAAGGCCACCATCAAACGCTCTGGCCCGAGGGACTTGAACCTCAGCACTGAAATAAATAGGGACATGCTGGAGGGACAGATTCATAACCCAGTAGAGGCTCACACTTCACTCTGGAATAAAATCCCAGTCCAGGTTAGGCAGAGTCCCACATTGACTCTCTTCAAGAGGAATCTTGATGAGTGGATGGGAGATCATAGGTTTATCTCGGCTATCACTTCACTGTGTCACTATTAGATTAGAGGCACGAGTATACTAACCTCAAAAAAAGGCATAGCAAAATTAATTTAAACATGGCTAAAGCCGTAAACACACTCTGGATAGGCTTAGTAAATGCCCTAGGGCAGATAGCCCTGGAGTATGAACCTTACCTATGAACTCTATGTGAACTGTGGTAAGGAGCTGGTGAAGTTGCTGAGGAAAGAACAACTGTTTCAGGAGAGCAAGCTACTTATTTTTACAATCTAATATTATGTCAGTAACCATCCTGCAATGCTTCTTTTTTATTTTGCTTTATCAGTGCATGTGTAGAGTTTAGATGATGACAGGAAGGGCTTACTAATACAGAACTCTGGATCCCTTAGATCCATTGTTGAATGGATGGACATTTAAGAGAAAAGGCATAGGTAAGACGCAGACTGCTGACACTGAAGGAGGTTGTGAGACTGCAGTGGTGTCAGCTGGGTCTGGGTGGGTTCAGTGCTTAACAGGCTATCGAACAGATTAGATGGCCCTTGCCTGCCACTGATGTCCCATGCCTGTCCTGGGTTCATTTATGGAGTGGGAGATTCTTACTGCTTTACTTTTTTTTTCTTTAGTGTACCCATTCAGTAAAATATGTTGGCTACACCAAGAATGTGCATATTATTTACAATCATATATGTTTTATCCAGGGGTGGTGCAGCGGTGGCATTGTTGCCTCGGCAGCAAGAGGTTCTCCCGTTCGATTCTCATCTGGAGTGTGGGGAGTGCCTTCTGTGTGGAGTCTGCATGTCCTCCCCATGGTTGGGTGTGCAGTTAAGAAGACATGTCATGTAAATGGTACTTGTAACGCAGTTGAAGGTTGAACATCGAGCTGGCACCTCGGTGTTACAGTGAAAATCTACTGCCAATCGACCGCGCCGGACGGAGTTGGGCCAGCTGTGGCGACCCCTAACCAGGAAAAACAGAAAGACAAACAACAACATATGTCTACATGGTAAAACAAAAGCTGAAAGACAACAACATATGTCTACATGGTAAAACAACTGCTTCTGAATGCTGTACACATGTACATATATCAGTTTTGTTAGGACTCAGGTTATAGAAATTATGATTTTTTTTCATATTTTGGTAAATAACTTTGCAAGGGAGCATGTCAGTGTGCCAAGTAATACCTCATTTTGAAGACAGTATTGATAGTTCTAACATGATAAAATAATGGTGCCTGTATGTTGTACTCATGTGCAGATATTAAAGTTTGTTTCAGACTTAGGTTATGTAAATTATGATTTTTTTTTCATATTTTGGTAAATAACTTTGCAAGGGAGCATGCCAGTGTGGCAAGTAATACCTCATTTTGAAGACAGTGTTACTTCTTACAACATGGTAAAAGAACTGTGCATGTGCACTTTACACATATACAGATATCGCATTTTGTTTAGTCTTGTATGATTATGAAAATTATACATTCACAATACTTCTCATTATTATGCCCATATCTTTGCAAGGGAGCATGGTGATCACACAAATGATACATCATTTTGAAGCTGACATTCAGACGCACAACTTCTACACTGATATGTAGGTTCTGTCTGTTACAGGTGATGAGATATTATGCATTGTTTATTTATCAGTTATGAGAAATAATATATTAATCATATTTCTGTGAATATCTCAAGAAAGGAGCATCACACAGAAATAGGTAAGGTATCATTTTAAAGCTGACATTCACACTAACACATTAAATTCAAATTGTATGGGTCTGCATGGTACATTGACCAAGATATTATGCTCTGCTTTTCCAAAAAGGTAAAACATATACACAATATCAGCATTCCTTGCCAAATATTTAATAATGACTTTGATATGCACTATCAACATTTATACTGTTAGCAAGGTCAGTGTCTGCTGAACAACTTTCGCATTTACATTTTTAGTCTAAATCTTATAGTTAGAGTTATGAACATTTGTTTTCTGTATGGTATTAGAAATGGATTTTTTGAAAATGAGCTCAGGCTGCACTGTTGTCCCTATGGTGGAGTTAAGTAGGCAGTTTTTTCTGAGCTGCTCTAGAGTGAATGAGTTAATACATGGAAAAGTGTAGGCATTTAACCTTAATTGCCAAACTAGTTCATGCTTACTAAGATATTCTTGTCATGGACCTGCTTGTTCCAATGTGTCTACATTCTCTAAAATGAAAAATACAAATTTATACCCCAGGATTTACTAATCTTCCATGCAGGACTAGCTTAGTCCTGCTGCGAAAGGAGGTAATAATAGAGAGCAGGACAGCAGCACTCCATGCTTATTAATGAAGGCGCACTGCCTGAACTCCTAATCTTACATGGAGCGTGTAAGAGTGCAGGGGGTGTGTCTTTGAGAAGACATTTCAGAATATACACACCCCCGCAAGGAAAAACAGCAGAAAGGCCAAAGGAATGAGTGAGACCGCTCATAGGTGTCCGCATATCCCCAGCAACATTCCCCCACATGTACAACAGCAATAGTAAATACAAATCAAATAAACAAACCCCTTTTTTTTGTATTATGACTCCGATTAAAGCTAACCATGGGTGTGCAGGTGTGCCCATGGCTTAGCTATGGTTAATGCAGCTTAAATGGCTGAAGAGGATAACAAGGAAGATATATGCATATGAAACAGTATAGCGATAGTGTAGTGGGCAGAGCATTTGCCTTACAAGCAGGTATTCCCTGTTCAAGTCCCACTGTAGCATATTCCATTTTCCATGTCAAATCATGTTATGACCAATATTTTAGTTGCATAAATTTTACCAAATAACAATACTCTTTGTGAACTGGAGTACTGCATTAAATGCACATGTCAGGTTAACCAGTGTCGCCAATGTTGCTAGAAGTCTCACAGATACACATGTGCCCCATACAGTATATGTGCAGGCATAGAATCATGTCGATACAAATGGAAGGTAAAATGTGTAGCAATGAATGATGACAACTCCATCACACAGCTTCCCAAATTCCCCACCTTCCCAAGAACCATTAGGAGTATTACTGTCTAAATCAATTTACTGCAATTGTAAGTGGCAGGAGTAAGTACCTAATAAGCAAGTATAAGCACCAATAAGCAGTAGTAAGCATATTTAAGCACAGTAAAAGGGTAGGAGTTTAAAGCCCATTTGCATAGGGGGTAAGCAATGCGCACACAGGTTAAGCAATTTGAAGCTAACTTTCCTCAATGTAGCATATTATTTAACGAGGAGGTTAGCATTTAACCTTATCCTCACGCAAACCCACACAAACCCGCTTGCAACTGCTCAAAAGTGCCTTAATCATACTGGTATCCAATCCAACATTGCACTCTCATTTCTGCCCAGCAACAAAGATAAACAGCCTTTGCAGGTCTTAAACCCAGTGACTCTATAATATAGCACTATAGTCACAGTAGTTATCTGCCAAGCCATCCCACAGCAGTACAGAAGAATGAGGGTATCACCTGCAAATGTAAATCCCTCACTATAGTAAAATCAAATCAGACCTGCATGAAAATGAATCAGTATACACGTCCTATATATGTTCTATATAACCCACCTACATAACATTGAACTGGAGTATAGCACACTAAGCCCAGATGTGAGTGTAATTGCCAACCCAAGTGTTGAAGTCCCCAATAAAACACAAGGACCCCATACAGTGTACATACATTAATCATGGATACCAAAGGGCATATATATATATAAGACGATAGTGAATAATAAATCAATACCAAAAATAAATATAACGCATAAGAGAAATTCTAATGTAAGCAATGCTAAAGCATTGCACACAGGCCAGCTTTTAGGAGATATGGTACAAAGCAACTGTTAGGCCAGCTTCTAACTCATTGCCAGCCCAGTGATATACCCCTTTAAACAATGCCAAGCCATAGGTAAGCAGGTTTGCCCATAGCCTAGCCTTGCACCAAGGCAACCGGCCAATCCTTGGGAAATCAGCCTCTACTTAAACCCTCTACAGGTGGATACATCTCATGCCAACCTGATTGGAGGTTCTCAACCACACAATGGCAGAAAGGGGAGAAGGTGTTGCACTTCTGGGTGCAGCGCCATTGGTGCATCCAGGAGTCTGGGAGTCATGGCAGGACTCCTTGTCAATGGGAGACCATGAGCAGGAGACTGCTGCAGGGCCAGTACCAAGATTTCCCCAGTATAAGGTGGAAGCCCGGGACTGCTCTGGCCCCATGACCTCACCAGTGCACCACTGGCATACCCCCAAATCAGTGGCACTGTCAGGCATCGTGTACTTATGCCACAGAAAAGTTTTTCGGCATAAGGGGGGCTTCTTGGAGCAGTGGATCCAAGAGGCTAGAAGAGCAGGGGCTATCCCAGCTGTAAGTATCACTCCACTATGTGTGTAATAATTGCCAGCTCATGTATATGATGGATAGGTATGGCTAAATATTCCTCTTATATCATCCACAGCTGCAAGTGAGAGGGCCATGAACCAGGAGGCCCATGGAAGTTGCCTGGAGAGGTTACAATGCGAGGCAGGTCAGTAATACACTTGCATGTACTGTCATAGGAAATAATTCTAAAAGTATTAGTAAATGAATTGCCTGTATAAAACCTGTATTGTTTAAGGCAAGTACTGCATACACCGGAGAATATGGCAGGAAGAGTCTCATATAGTTTGTATGCAAATAAAAGCATAATAGCCTGACAATGAAGATCTAACTGCTGGACTGCATGTAGATTTGCAAACAGTAATAGTACTGTTGTATTAAGCACTGTTACCCACACTGTGCACCATAAATAGGATGTGTAGGAATGCCTGTATATGACTGGTGTAATCCCCAGAGGCCATTAAGTACAATTGAGAGACACATAGAAAACAGGGAAAAGGCAGATAACAAAACACGAATAGCACATTCAACTGAGATGTAAACTGTTGTATTTTTAGCACACACAGCCATGGTTCAAATCCTGGCAATGGTAGTAGTCTGCATAAACAATCATACCCCACAACTGTACAGATTTGTCCAGAATGTCCAGTAAAGTGGCCCATGTCTGTTGCCTGTCAACCCCTGGGAAATCAGTGGGATGATCCCAGGCGTGCCATAGGCAGCAAACAGAAATCCAACTGATTGATTGACACACATCTTTGACAACTAAGCTGGCACACTCAGCAACTCCCAGTAAACCTTATGAGAGTAAAAGCCATGTATGTCCAATTTACACCCCCATGTTGTCAAGCTGTGTGGCAGAGTGTGGCCACCCAATAACAGAGTGAGATGTATGTACATAATAGTAATGTATGGAATCTGGTACTGTGTGTGGCAACATTCTACAAAAGGTAGTGCAAACAAACATTTCTCCCACAGGTCTGTCGGATACTAACACTGTAAAGTCCAGAGATACAAGAATGATACCTTTACTGGTGTACTGTTTACTTTGGTATTGTATGCAGCATTGTGACTGATGCAGTTGCTCTGAATGATAAGGTATTACTTCATCACTGTCACCCACTTGCTGTCCTACAAAATATATAACTGTCTAGGAAATCCTGTATAGTAAGTTGTAATACAAGGTCAGAATGCAAAACCACAGGAGAATTATAAGACAGAAAGCAGATAGGAAATATACAGCAATATCTAAATAGCACATTCAACTGAGATGTAAACTGTTGTATTTTTAGCACACACAGCCATGGTTCAAATCCTGGCAATGGTAGTAGTCTGCATAAACAATCATACCCCACAACTGTACAGATTTGTCCAGAATGTCCAGTAAAGTGGCCCATGTCTGTTGCCTGTCAACCTGCCCCCCTGGGAAATCAGTGGGATGATCCCAGACGTATAGGCAGCAAACAGGAAATCCAACTGATTGACACACATCTTTGACAACTAAGCTGGCACACTAGCAACTCCCCAAAACCTTATGAGAGTAAGAAGCCATGTATGTCCAATTTACACCCCCATGTTGTCAAGCTGTGGCTAGAGTGTGTACAATAACAGAGTGAGATGTATGTACATAATAGTAATGTGGAATCTGGTACTGTGTGTGGCAACATTCAGGTAGTGCAAACAAACATTTCTCCCACAGGTCTGTCAGATACTAACACTGTGTCCAGAGATACAAGAATGATACCCTTTACTGGTACTGTTTACTTTGGTATTGTATGGCATTGTGACTGATGCAGTTGCTCTGAATGATAAGGTATTACTCATCACTGTCACCCACACTGTCCTACAAAATATAACTGTCTAGGAAATCCTGTATGAGTGTTGTAATACAAGGTCAGAATGCAAAACCACAGGAGAATTATAAGACAGAAAGCAGATAGGAAATATACAGCAATATCTAAATAGCACACACAACTCTGATGGACAGTGTTTAAGTTGTAGGAGACACAGCCATGGTCTGAATCCTGGGAGTGGAAGTAGGCTGCATACAGAATCATACCCCACAACTGTACAGATAAAACCAGAACGTCCAACATATGGGCTCATATCTGCTGCCTGTCCCCCTGGGAAGTCTGTGGGATGATCCCAGATGTTTAGGGAGCAAACAGGGAATACAACTGATTGTCACACATCTATGAGAGCAAACCTGTCACTCTAACAACTCCCGAAACTATGAGAGTAATAAGCCAAGTATGTCCTATCTACACCCCCATGTTGTCAAGCTGTGACCAGAGTGTGTACAGTAACAGAGTGAGATGCCTGTGCATAATACTAATGTGTAATCTGGTACTTTGTGTGGCAACATTCAGGTAGTGCTGCTCCCACATGTATGTTGGATACGAACACCGTGCTGAGAAATAAAAACCTTGATACCCTGTACTAGTACTGTTTACTCTGGTGTTGTATGGAATTGTGAGTGTTGCAGTTGCTCTGAATAATAAGGTATCACTGATCACTGTCACCAACACTGTGCTACATAATATAACTGTGTAGGAAAGCCTGTATAAGAGTGTGGTAAGTCACTAAAGGTTGAAGAGTGCAATAGTCTAGATATGTCCCGCTTCACCTGCATGTGGTCAAGACATGGCCAGAGTTTGTGCAGAAAGAGAAGGACAGGAATGTGCACAACATCAACCTGGAATCTGGGAGTATATGTAGAAAAAGTTAGTTAGTGTTAACAAACATTTCCTCCACAGGTATACCAGGTAAGAGGTGTATACTGCAGGTAAAACCAGTTAATGTATAAAGATGACGACAGCCATATCACTGTCCAAACTAAGGCTATAGGGTAGTGTAGTAATACTTGTAAGGTACAGATAACAGCAATGACTAGGAAAGTAATGTGGACTACAGGAATATATTAGTTGTTAATTGACATCTTTCTCTCCCCCCACCATATCTCCAACAATAAACTATATTCCCACCTCAACTGGTATGTAATGACTTCACTGTTCTGATGGGACATATGTCCTATTGGTTGCTAATTATTTAAATCTGTTTCCATGCATGCGCTATATTGAAATATTCCAACATTGGTGGCATGGTGCCATCAGTGTACCTGCATGCTGTTGTTATTACCACTGTGGTCCTGTATATACATGTGTTCCATTTGCTATGCAACTGTTCTGTATCTGGTGTCTGGGTTAATGCGAATATCTATGCATACTGTTATACCTAACCTTGAAATGTATTGACTATTACTAACCCACATATGTTGATAATACTTAAATACTATAGCACGTTTGGAAAGGCTGGTCCCAGTGGACCAACCTGTCCCACCTCAGCTGGCCGTGGCACTGGGTGCCAGCATGTCTGGGGCCCAACCCGGGACCTCCTCGTCTGTTGGTCCTGCACCACCTTCTGGTAGAACTGCCTCAGGGGATGGGGCTCACCCCCCCTGGGAGCGAGCATGGACAGGAACCTGTCACCCGTCACCAGGTCCAGGTCATGGTGCGTAGCGATCTCCGCAGGGAGGTCGGAGATCTGCTACTCCAGCTCAAGGGACATGTGTCATGACTAGAAGGTCAGCCTGGCTCTAAAACTCAGCCCCCAGCACAGCTACCTTCGGGGCTGTGAAGGTGCAGTGGTGACTGCCCATGGGTGGGGACCTCAGTCCCACTGTTTCCACTAGGGGGCTCATGGGCTTCCGATTTCCCAACACCCCTCCCCATCAAGGTGTATACCCTCACATGTGTCATATACTGCCCCAGTATGCGTCTTGTTTGTCTTGTCTGTTAACCTACTGAACCTACCCCCCAAATATACTTACTATCCCTCCCCAACCTGCCACTCTCAGCTGAAAAAAAGGGCAATCCGTTCCCCAAAAAAATCATGCCCCATACATAGCTGTCCATTTCATATACGTGTCCACTGGACACATTTAATCTGGTCTACTTGGCATCACAACATATTATTGTTGTCCTCACCCCTCTCTCAGGGGTTTGAGTGTCCAAATCTACCTCCAAATTCAGTGTATATGCACAGTTGTTGCTGTAGAAGAAATGGGCAGCTATGGATTTTCCCTACACCCTTCCTGCACATCCCTAGCTATTTTCCCTACTGTCTTTCCCTCTTTGTGCCCCTTTTTCACCACTTTCCTATCAACCCTTTTTATTTCTTTTAAAGAAATCAGCGCGGGAGTAAGTGGG
Organism: Protopterus annectens; assembly: GCF_019279795.1. Classification (NCBI taxonomy): domain Eukaryota; kingdom Metazoa; phylum Chordata; order Ceratodontiformes; family Protopteridae; genus Protopterus; species Protopterus annectens. The sequence goes on from NC_056734.1 coordinate 107,000,900, forward strand.
AGTAAGCACTTTTAAGTAGCAATAAGCGGGTTTAAGCCTGTTTGCACGGGGGTAAGCAATGCCTACACAGGTTAAGCAATTTAGGAGCTAACTGAGTATAAGAAACTGTAACCAGAAGTTAGCAGTGCTTACCTCCATGCAAACCCACGCAAACCCGCTTACAACTGCTTAAAAGTACCTTAATCACTCTGTATCCAACCGCCCTTGTTCTGCCCAGCAATAAAATAAACAGTCTCTGCAAGACCCGAGCCCAGGACCCTGCACACCATAGCCAAAGTGATTTACCACTAAGCCATGTCAGATATACATAACCCTGATGTTTTCACAAACATATCATCCAGCCCAGTCATTCAACAGTACAGGGAATGTATTTCAACATGTAGATGTATGTGTATATATATATATATATATATATATATATATATATATATATATATATATATATATATATATATATATATATATATATACATATATACATACATATGCATACATCTATAGATATATATGTCTAAATCTATATGTCTATATAGCTACAGCAATATAGATATATGTAAGCAATTATTTATATCTATATAAGTATATACGGACATACATCTGTAGATAAAAATGGGAATTTAAAAACATATATGTCCACGTGCACCGCTAATAGGGTTGAGAGGCCCCAAACTTCCTCCCACAGCTAAACACGTCTGCCCTGCAATACTCTACCAACTGTTGCAGATCCCATAACCAGGACCTGACATGACATAGGCACAAGATGTTAACAGTACTCCATCCCACCTGTATGATGTCAGGCTGGTATCAGTAATATATCATGCAGTACAGTCTGGCTCCCATAGGGAATGTACAATGTGGAAGCAATCAACATCCCTAGGATACATATAGACAGACACATATATGCAGATACAGATATACATATATATATATATATATATATATATATGTAATTACACATACACACACAGAGATATATATATATAGGAAGATACATATGTAGAAGGTACACACAATATGGAACAGCCACTATGCCTACAGTTACCACCTTACCAGCTGGAGACTGTATGAGCCACCCATACAAATGACAATCGTTGCCTGCAAAATATACCCACAGAGAGGTCAAGGGATATAACACCACACACAAGTTTGCATACATGGGAAAGCTTTATTTGTGTACTATTACAGTTGTATATGCCATGTCATATAGCTGTTTAGACCCTGACATCCATATAAACAGAATAATGCAACTGTGAAACAGTTATACTAATACAGTGGCCTGGAAAGGTTTACATATGTTGTTGTCCTGTCCGAGGCCTTCAAGTAGTACAATGGTAAAGACAGACTGGGCCACAGGATACCAAACAATCAACAGTAAGTAATGAAGATGTATAGTTCAGCAGCCTCTATCTACACTCTGTACACAATCCCTAGGGGATAAAGACCTCAGCTGACACAATGGGATGTAACTGTTACATAACAAGGCATAACTGACACCATCACAATCACACTGACAAACAGAACAGTCTGTATGGCAGCAGGCAGTAGGCCTGCATTTACCTAAGGTAGATTGTATGGTAATGTACATCCAGATACCTTACGGCAGCTTACCCCTGATACCCCACATGTTGTAACAGCCTAGGTTAGGTATGGTGAACCCCCCCAGACTCAATAATACAGGGCCATATACCACTGTTACATACACTGGCCTCTGGAGTGCACAAGGGCTCACATGTATTGTGTAGGTAAAGCCCACACATATATGGCCCCAACCCCACAGTATGTGTGGGGGACAAAACAGCAGTTGACTGATGGCAGGAATGGCAGCATGACATACTCACAGCCCACTACAGAACAACCCCTGACAGCATGTCATATGTGCAAAGCCTGGTATGTAGGTGGAGGACATAGGCTGGAACCCAGGCCCATATATGTAACATTGTTGTCATACACTAAGCAAGTCACTGGTGTTACAGGATAGTCTGCAACATACCCTTAGGAATATGAAGTTAGAAACAGAAATGTATGTAGCCATGTACTGATAGCACTCAACATACACACTGCCAGTGATATATCTGACACAAGACTTGTGTGGTGGACAGACAAAACATAATAGGCACACCTCTGGCCATCAAGAGGATAGGCCGCCAGTTGAGAGATATGCAGACAGACTGGATTCCAAGTTAAACTAGTATGTACACACAAACCCTGTAATGCCAGTGCTATACAATGCATACAGCAACTATACTCACACTCTGTCTGTAGTTCTGGAACATCCTACAAATATGTAGCTGGCCTGAGTGTGCAAGTTCCCCTGTAAGAGGAATGACTACCTGCTATCTGTAACACTGATGCCCCCACACAGGAAGGATGTCCATCATACAGGAAAAGTAAAGGGACCACGCCTACATGATATAGGGATTTATAGTAGTTGGTTGCCATGACAGTGGTAATTGGAAGTACTACAAACCATGCTGCATGCAGGTAGCAAGTGGAGGACACTGATTTGTGCAGATGCCATCACCTGATCATGTGCATCACCTACAAATACCATGCTGCAATCTATGCAAAGCACCTCATTCCATTTACTGGAGAGAGACTGAGAGAGAGAGAGAGAGAGAGAGAGAGAGTGTGCATATAAGAATAGTATTTGGTCCATAATAATGAGATAGATTATGTGGAATGCTTTATATGTGCCTTCAGGTGTTGTTGTTGTAATGATGTTCAGCTAAACAACTGCTAAGGACAACAGACTCCATCCCTGTGGGTAGTGGGCCATACCCCTCAACCGTGCAGAGCAGTATTGACTGATAAGATTTAAGCCATCATAGTGTGTGTTGTGTAATGTGACGTATGTATATTATGTGGCCAATAGCTGGTGGTGGAAGTAATGCCATTATGATGGGCACATGGGATCCACAGCCCACCCTTGCAGGATACTCAGGTTAATCTGTGTTGTAGCATGCAGGAATACCATAAGTGTGTAGGTTACCTCCAATCTGGCCCTACATATACCCACCCTAATGTCAGGCTGTGTTCATATAGTCATAGTCTTCATAGTCATAGTCATAGATTACTAGGCTAACTACCCCCATGGACCATTTTGAGCCTAGCCAATTACCCCCTGTGAGAATCAAACCCTGCACCTTGTGTTTCTAAGGTAAGCACCTTAACCATTACGCCACCTTGCCACGCTGTGTTGTAGCAAGGCAGAACAGTGTAGCTGTGCAGGAAGGTGTTGTGAGATTGTGGACCTGATATCTGAATGTACCCCACATATAGGTATATAGGTATGCATATGTGTACATATATACATATATATAATATATATAATATACATATATATAATGTATATATATATAAACCCACAGCTAGGACAGCTGTTTAATCATAGTCTTACCTCTGGATACGTACCCAGGGAGTGGCGCACTGCAACTGTGGTCCCACTTCACAAAGCTGGTGCCTCCTCCACCGACCCTGAAATTACGCCCATTAGCTTGACAAGCCTTATCTGCAAAGCCATGGAGAGGATCATAATGGACCTCATAAATAAAGACATAGGGAATTTGCAGACTTTGGATCCATCCCAGTTTGGCTTTGTCAAAGGCAGATCATGCCTTCTAAACTTGGTTGACTTTTTCGAAACAGTCACCAAAGCCATTGATGAGGGAAAGGCAGTCCATACAGCCTACCTCGATCTGGCGAAGGCCTTTGATACAATACCCACTTTCGGGTATCATTGAAAAACTCATCAGCTTAAATGTTAACCCATACATCATAAGATGGGTTGCAAACTGGCTGAGTGACAGAACCCACAGGGTCAGAGTTGCTGGCGCCATGTCAGACTCAAAGCCTGTCACAAGTGGTGTACCACAGGGCTCAGTCCTGGGCCCTCTTGTTTGGCATCTACTTTTCAGTACAAGCAAACACAGGAGGGTTATGGCTGACAAAGTTTGCAGATGACTGCAAACTGGGCCATAGTAAAACACATCTGACACAGATATCCTTCAGAAGGGTCTCACAGAAGCGGATAACTGGTGCCAGAGCCATGGCCTAAAGTTAAATGCCAAAAATGCATAGTCATACCCTTGGGAAAAACAAGGTTACCCTAGCTACCAAATAGGTGGCAATCCACTGAGTACAGAAGAAGTTATCAGGGACCTGGGGACCCAGGTTGATAGTAGTCTGTCATTCGACACCCATGTAGCCAAAGTAGTTAGGAAGACCTTCTACATTGCCCACCTTATCATGAAGGGATTCTCATCTAGATCAAGGGAGGTCATAGTCTCCCTATACTCATCACTCATCAGACCAATGATTGAGTACAATGCCCCATTCGGAATGTATCTGACCCGACACTTGCAGCAGCTTGAGAGGCCACAAAAGTTCCTCACCAAAAGGATAAAAGGTCTCAAACATCTGTCCTATGCTGCCCGAACTAGAACTCCAGCTCTATTCAGTCGCTTACCGCTCAGAGGTGACCTTTGCCTAACATACAAGGCCATGTCAAACCCAGATTTGATGAATATGCTTCACCTCAAAAAATCTAGATCCGTCAGAGCCACAAGGGCGGGAGACTTAAACCTCGACACGGCTATTAATAGGGCGTGCTGGAGGGATAGATTCATCACCCAAAGACTCCCTATGCTGTGGAATAAAATCCCGGTATATGTGAGGCAGAGCACCTCGCTGGCCTTGTTCAAGAGAAATCTTGACCAATGGATGGGAGATCGCAGATATACCCCAGGGATTACCTCAGTGTCACTGCTCAACAGAGGCACAGCAAAATAATGGGTATAGTTCCCCATACTAAAGGGGTGGCGTAAGCCACAAAACTATGGGCTAGGCTTGTAAATGCCCTCGGGCAGATAGCCTAGTATGAACCTATGAACCTATGAACCTATATAAATATATATATATATATCTACATGTATGTCCACAAATATACAGATACCCATATGCAGACATATATATGAGCACATATATACAACATCACATACATCTACACATATATAGATATATATACCTATATGCACATGTCTACATATATACAAACACACACACAAACATGTTGTTGTTGTTGTGTCTTTCGGCTTTTTCCCAGTTAGGGGTCACCACAGTGGAACTCCGGTCTGCTAATGATTGTCAGTAACACACAAACATATATGTAGGTAAACACATGTCCCCTATATTACTACCACAGTGCTGCATGCTATATGCAAAGAATCAGCACACATAGCAATGCACACAGATATCTACAGCTGTCAGTGTGTGCAACATGGATGGGTATGTCACATGTGAACCCCTTGTTGGGACCACATTGCCCTTGTCTGTGAAGTATGGAATGGGAATACGGGGAAGTATGGCAGGTATAGTTGTGGAGGTGGTCAGGGCTGGTGGATATAGAGTGCAGTCTACAGGGATGGTATGTGACACGTGGTGGGTAAACACCCTGGATGGTGTGTGTGCGGTATGTGATGTGGACACCCCATGGGCCCCAATATGGACACAATGGGAACAAGCATCTCACCCAATGCTACTAACAGCAGCAGTCCAAGTCCTGAAGGTGTCTGACCTGGAGGCTAAGCAGGAGGAGCATGGTGGCTACATATATAGATATATATACACCCATATGCACATGTCTACATATATACAAGCACACACACAAACATATATGTATGTAAATACATGTCCCCTATATTACTACCACAGTGCTGCATGTTATGTGCGAGGAAACAGCACACATAGCAATGCACACAGATATCTACAGCTGTCAGTGTGTGCAACATGGATGGGTATGTCACATGTGAACCCCTTGTTGGGACCACATTGCCCTTGTCTGTGAAGTATGGAATGGGAATATGGGGAAGTATGGCAGGTATAGTTGTGGAGGTGGTCAGGGTTGGTAGATATAGAGGACAGTCTACAGGGGTGGTATGTGACACATGTGGTGGGTAAACACCCTGGATGGTGTGTGTGGTATGTGATGTGGACGCCCCATGGGCCCCAATATGGACACAATGGGAACAAGCCTCCCACCCACTGCTACTCACAACAGCAGTCCACGTCCTGAAGGTGTCTGGCCTGGAGGCTGAGCAGGAGGAGCATGTCGGCCCTGTGAATGTGTACTGGGTGCCTTAGAGTGATGTAGTACATCCCACATGTGTCTGTGGAGCCCGTAATGGAACAGACCCTGGACCTGACCTCAAGGGACAGGAACATGTCTATGTGTGCCCCTGGAGGGGACAACATCAGCTGGGTTGGTTCCACATGATGGTATTGCTGGACTCAGGGTGGGACACACATATGATGTGGCCGGGTAACATGGACAGATGGGTTTGGAGAGGTGGTTATGCTGGGCAATAGTACATAAACATGCTATTGTATCACTGTTATAGAACATATGTTGGTAGTAATAGTCTACATAATCCCGGAACACGTCCAACAGCATGCATAGATACCCCAATAACACAGGACGTCAGGTGTGCAGCAATCACAAAGCAGCCATACCACAGGCATATATGGAAACATAGTGGCCCTGACAATGGCACACAGGTGAAGAGTCTGTAACAGGCCAGCAATGATAGTGTCCACACAGGGAACATGGCTACAAGCACATAGCACAAAGTGTGGTACAATACAATATCTGTCCCACTGGTAGGTAAGCTGTAGCTATACCTAATGAGTTGTGTGTACAGTTTGTTGTCACTGATATGGTGGGGGGGTGACAGAGATGTGTATTAAGAACTGTGGTAACCTTGTTGTATGAGTTGCTCAGACCTGTTTCCATCTTTATGTCTTTTAGGCAAGATGTCACATGCATGGCTCCCATCATATTCAGCTGTTGAAAATGAACTAGTGCTTACCTATTTAATCCAGCACTACCCTGTCCTGTTTGGCCTGGCCGCCCATGATCAGCAGGAGTGGACTGCCCTGTCGAACAACCTAGTCCACAGGGTGAATGATGTCAGACTGCACAACCACAGTTATGAGCAGGTCCAGCATCATTGTTCTGACCTGCTTCGCAATGTCCGTTGGCATGCTGCTGCAGTCTGGGGGGATCATCTCGCCATGGGGGGCATGCCATCCATCACCCCGACACGTGTGGAAGAGCTCCTGGCCAACCTTGTGGCACCTGCCCATCCAGACACACACCAACCACCAGACACCTTTTTGGAGGTGGGTGCCACCCACACTCCGGCCGAGGAGTGTGCAGGTAAGGCCACAGGGCACATCCATAGACCACTGTTGTGTATACATCCACATCGGTACAGGTAGATCATGCATATCTGACATGTCATAGATATATTTTGTTGCTGCATAGTAGTGATAAACAGATGTCCATAGTGGTAGTATTGTTGGAAATGTACTGTTGATGTATTGTAATACTATACCCACTCTGTAGCACTGCCACAGTTGTGGCCACTGACTATGCATCTCTCACCCTCTTATGTAGGTCCCTCTGGGATACCACCAAGGCAGCAGCCTGTAGCTGGTGAGTATGGTTTATGTAGATGCTTGCCAATACACTGGGCATGTAATGGCTATGGTATATGCCATGCACACATCTAACACACCTACCCAGAATGCATGCTGTACATGTGCACTTATAGTTGCTGTGACATGCATGGCATTACAGGGGTAACCATGATGGGATATTGGAAGGGAATGTCAGACACCTGCATAATAACTAACATCCTGTCATTGCGGAATGTGTTCACAGGGAGTAACATAATGGTGGGATACATGCCCTACAGTAGGGACATGCTTGGAACAACACCCATATACAGTGCAACACCAATGTATATACATGTAGGACAATGACAACCACTGCAGAGATACACTATGACATAAGGCATTACAGTGGTCCACATTATCAGCTGGGACTGGGCTGTAACATGTGGTGTTCAGTGTATGGGACACTGCAAAGTGACACACGTGTAGGGTTTACTCGTCATGCATCTGCAAAAAGGCTGAAGGAGGGGGGAGGGGTGTCAGCATGATGCACCAGTGCACTGCAGCAGGGATTCTAAGGATGCTAAGAATGGTGGTATCTGCACATAGTCAGGTTCAGGACCTGTGGCAGCCTTAACCCTACCCTCACAGCAATAGTGACAGCAGTGTGTGAACACCAAGGGATGTGCACATGAGTAGACCTTACAATCACACAGAATAGGGGACATTTGTAGGACAGACTGAACATAAACTGGCAAATGCAGATGGCCCACACTGGTATACCCCTGCCAGGAGTAGTGACTGCTGAAGTACACACAACAAGAGGTGCAACAAACCGTCATGATAAGGGTGTGCACACATATGCCCACATGGTGTGTATGCATCGCAGTCAGCATCTGCACACCTAACACATTCCATAGACACTGCATGTGAAAGTACAGGACATATGTAACATATCGGGCTCATGTACTGCTAAGATATGCAGTGATGTGGTCCCATGGCACATCAAGGATGGGTGCGTCATATCAAAAAAGGTGTGTACACCCCCCCATAGCCATGGTATGCTCTGATGGTTGTCAGTGTAAGAGTACTGGATTGGTCATACATGCTTCGCTGATGTTGAGAGCTATGCATCAGATATCAGGCATTCACAAATGACATCTGTCCACATAACATACCAGGTATGTGTTGCTAGAAAACATAGGGACTGTGAGCATTAAAGCTGACATAAATGACACAGTAGTACACATGCAGCAATGGGCTGTACACCTGTGAGGTGTGGTACACAGTACATGGCAGGGTGCAGAACAGGTGCACAGAAATACTTTGTTATGGGTGAAGCGGTATCCAGGGGAAGGGGCTTCACTTAGTGACACAGCACATGCATCACACACATGTATACTGTTGCCAGCATGGATTGACTATAACTGCACTGCATGCTGTCAGGTAACATATGTTATGCATGTTGACAGAGGGGTAATAGGAGGACTGTGTGTACTATCATTGTGCAACCTCACGTGTGTGTGTGTGTGTGTGTGTGTGTGTGTGTGTGTGTGTGTGTGTGTGTGTGTGTGTGCATCCTGGTGGGTAGTTAGTTTGTCTGTAGGGTCACTCTGGTGTAGTGGAGGGAGGTTGATGCATGTAGGATGCTTGTGTGCATGTGTATGTGTTTGAGTGGCTGGCCATGTATGCACATGTGATTGTGGGGTGTTCATACAGCAGTACCTCCCTCTGGGATCATGCAGCACATGTACATGGACTGCCACATTACACACCAGGAATACTTGTCATGTGTGTAATCACAGGACAGCTGATAGTATAATATGGTCTGTAGCATGGAACAGGCATCGAGAGGGAAGGTAGACACCAGGTACACCCTTAATATTGCATTCAGCAGAGAGGTCACCTACAACCCATGTATGCAGCACTACAGATGCATTGGGGAAGTACTAGTCAACACCAGGGAGTGTATCCAAATATTACAGTTGTCACATGATAGGCTGAGTGAGCAGCATATCTGGTATGTACTGAGCATTACATACACATGACACACCAGTGCATGATATTATGGATAGAACATAGTAACCCACACATATAGGGGCCATGCTCATAATGTCTGGACATACAGAGGGTGCATACTGAATGACAGCAGTGAGGCCATGTAAAACAACTACAAACAGGTCAGGCAGGTAATGTAGTAACAGGTCTTGTGTTGTGACTGCTTGTGTAGGCATTTAGAGGACTGATATGTTAATAAGTGGTATCAATTTGTGCATGTTAACAAGTGTGATGCAGGATGAGGTACCACATGGACATATACGTGGGACTGTCTGTAAAGCCATGGATAGGTAGGTATTACGGAGGTGTGTGTTTGTGTGTGTGTGTGTGTGTGTGTGTGTGTGTGTGTGTGTGTGTGTGTGTGTGTGTGTGTGTGTGTGTGTGTGTACTGTTAGGCAATGCTGTACAGGTTTTAAAGTGCATTTATTGTTTCCCCCCACAGGTGATGAGGTGGGCCAGGGTCCCTCCTGCATGCACTCTGATGTTGGTGTCCATACAGACACCAAAGATGATGATAGTACTGTTGAGACACAGGTGGGGTTGTCAGGGGCCAACACTGTGCCAATATTTGACATCCCTCTTTTAGCCACCCCAACCCCTCACACAATTTCAGTGCCTTTACATACCCCATCACCAGTGGCTATAGCAGAGAGACAGCTGGTGTTTGGTGGCAGTGCACAGGAAAGTGTGATAACCATACCTACTGTGTCCGATTACAGCAGGCATAGCCAGATGTCTGGCAGGGCACCACATAGGCAGATGTCCCAGAGTGCTCATGGTAGGGCTGCTGGACATCATGCCCCTGGCAGAGGCTGCATAGCTGGTACCAGCAGGCACATGTTTCAGGCTGTCATGGAGGTGCAGGCACATATAGAATGTTATACCAGCCAGGGCCTGAGGCTGCAGAGGGCTGCTCTCATATCTGCAAGTGACAATGCCCGTGAACTGGCAGGTGCCATCTGTGCATTCACTGAGTTCATGGATAGATGGTCTGGTGAGATGATGGCCCTCATCGACCATGGTCTGTTTGTGTTTGAAAGTGTGGTGGGAGTGCAGCAATGGCTGCATGGATGTAGGCCAGCAATGCCAACAGCTAGCAGTCAACATGGATGTGCTAGGACACCAGGGGGCTCCCATAGTGGCAGTACCAGCCCTGGCAGTGCAGGGAGGGTGCTGTCCACACCACACCACACCACAGCAGGCCATGTGCACGTGGTCCTGGCCAGTGCCAAGAGGGGCCTGGTACCAGTGGACATTTGTCATCAGCAGGTGAGAGTAGCACATTGAGGCCTGTACCTGGACATGCCCATGGAACCCCTGGCAGGCACAGTCCATGTGTCTGTGGCCAGAGGCAATGAACTGCACACCCTGCCAGGTATGGTCTGCAGCTGTCCATAAACAACTGTGTAGGGCAGCCACATAATAGAACTGTGTGCATGCATACCCACACACTATACAAACACACTAAGGGCAACCCCATACCTACACACACCACAGCACCATGCCCAGCTCACTGCAATACACCCCTCACCCACACACATGGTGTCAAATGTATGGCCCACCCTCGGTCTCTGGCAAACCAACATCACACCCTGTGCATATGATGATACCTGTGCCACATCCCTGTCATCCATACCATCAATGCAGGGACAGGATAATATGGTTCTGATGCACATGGTGACTGTACTACAATGTACCACAGTACTGCAGTGTAACATGTTGTAAGGAGTAAGTGTAATGCATATATGGCAGGTAGTGCAGCCATCCAGCAATGATGCATTATAGTTGTTAGTAACACTGGTCAGTTGTGGTCTCTATAATGTTATCCATTTGTGTTGTAGGTGTACATGTGTTAGCATAAGGATGCCCTGCACATATGATGATACCTGTGCCACATCCCTGTCATCCATACCATCAATGCAGGGACAGGCTAATATGGTTCTGATGCACATTGTGACTGTACTACAGTGTGCCACAGTACTGCAGTGTAATATGTTGTAAGGAGTAAAGTGTAATGCATATATGGCAGGTAGTGTAGCCATCCAGCAATGATGCTTTATAGCTGTTAGTAACACTGGCTGGTTATTGTCTCTATAATGTTATCCATTTGTGTTGTAGGTGTACATGTGTCAGCACAAGGATGCCCTGTGCATATGATGATACCTGTACCACATCCTTGTCATCCATACCATCAATGCAGGGACAGGCTAATATGGTTCTGATGCACATGGTGACTATACTATAGTGTACCACAGTACTGCAGTGTAACATGTTGTAAGTAGTAAAGTGTAATGCATATATGGCAGGTAGTGTAGTCATCCAGCAATGATGCATTATAGCTGTTAGTAACACTGCTTGGTTGTGGTCTCTATAATGTTATCCATTTGTGTTGTAGGTGTACATGGGTCAGAACAAGGATGCCCTGTGCATATGATGTTACCTGTGCCACATCCCTGTCATCTATACCATCAATGCAAGGAAAGGCTAATATGGTTCTGATACACACGGTGACTGTACTACAGTGTATCACAGTACCGCACTGTAACATGTTGTGAGGAGTAAAGTGTAATGCATATATGGCAGGTAATGTAGCCATCCAGCAATGATGCATTATATCTGTTAGTAACACTGGTTGGTTGTGGTCTCTATAATGTTATCCATTTGTGTTGTAGGTGTACATGTGCCAGCACGAGGATAGTCTGCAGTCATATTCCACAATGGGGTATGGCACTGTGGGGACATCATGGATGTGACATATCTGGGGTACAGTTGAACACATGTCACAGATTACTAAAAAGGTTATTGCCTGTGCCACATGGACAGGTGCCCGCTGAGGTGTGTATACCCTGCAACCTGATGTAGACCCATCCACATATATGCACACTGTTACTTGGCAACACTGGGACTAGACCTCTACCTAGCTATGTAGTCATACTGAAGTGTGTGGCTCACATTGCACACACCACACAGTGTTTAGAGTGAGGTGTTTCCCAGGTTACATGTTACATGCAGAACACCCCCAGACATGTACAGTATGCTAATGGGGGATGTAATGGGTGTATATGGACAATACATAGTGTGATATACCTTCATATGCACATTAACAGACACATAACAGGCAGACACACATCCAAGATACCAGGGCCTATTGCTGCTAACTAACTTGACTGTGTGTCTAATGTGTTACAGGTAGGCTGCACACAGCACATGCATAACTGGCTTGGATTGTGGTATCAGTTACCTGTATGGTTGATGGTGCCTGTGGTAAACATAACGTGGTATATGGGACATATACCCGGTGTACCTTGATGTTATGACAGTGTACACAGCACCCACATCCCCCAGTGGATATTGTACTCTCTGAAACCTATGATGACACTCTGCCATACCCACCATCATACACTGGCCATGACTGTGATACAACCCATAGTCTACTCCAACAGTAGTACTACAGGGATATGCATCTAATGCACATGCCACATGAGTAGTAGGGTATTGCATTGTTATGCCTCACCTATGGGCAGCAACAACACTATCTGTATTACTGTGTGGCAATGGGTATTGTAATAGGAGTATGTGGCCTTGGAATGCTGTGCCCAACAGATATACGGACATGCACAACTACACATACATGCCAGAACAAACTAGGTATCCCATGCCTATCAACCCATTTGTAAAACACTGTTGTGTTGGTACTGCAAGTCTCATGTAGCCGGTATGGGGAGGAGCTTAACAGGGTACATGTAATGTCCCATACAGCAGCAGCCACAACTGACTATGGCAATGGGTGTTGCGTTGGTTGTGAAGGCCCTCATGGAATTCCCAAGTACAGGTGTGTTAACACACAGACACTGTTATACTCAGTCATGCACACATAAACATGCGTCAGTACAGGGGTGTATTGCTGCAGGTGGTCATAGCTGTGTACCTAGCTATTGTCCAAGGGGAGATGGGTTGTGTAGAGGTTGTGTGTACAGTGGTATCCTGCCACCTGCCAGGTGGCAGCAGGCAATCTATTGACAGACACTATTGTGGTGACCCTCAGAGTTAGAATGACATGCATCAGTCAATCCTCCAGGTGCCTCCTGCACATGGCCACTGAGGTGATCAAGTTGACATGTATGCAACATGCAATCTGATATTGTTAATCCTCGTTCATTCCTTACGTGTGGGTATCAGTTCTGACCTCGGAACCAAGCCAGCCATCTTCCAAGCTTGCGTCAGCTACAAACTCTCAAGCTAAAACTCTTACTCAGAATTCCCCTCTCCCTGTTACCTCAGATTTCATTTGCCGCATCGCCATTCGGTCGTGTCAAGCTACTTCTCTTGAGCTAAGTACAGTATTTTTATTCATACTAAGTTCTAAGACAGCTTTTTTTCACAAAAAAAGTTATTAGGTAGTTATCTTTTACCTTATACTGGTGTTTGCCCTCATCGGTGTATGGTGTGCCGAAGGTGTGGTCTCTGAGGACGATGAGGTCGGGTTGTCATGTAGCGACTATCCTTTTTCAGATCTTTTTCAACTCCTTTCCTCTCTTTTTACCGCAAGGTAATTTCTTTTTTACCATCGTTGGTAAACCCCTTTTCCTTCTTACCTTTGGGTATTTCTTGTACCATTGCTGGCATTTTTCTGTTTTTTCTTTCTTTCTTTAACTAACATGACAGATAAAAAAGGTAGCCCAGGGTTTAAAAGATGTTTAGGCTGTGCCCATAAATTACCTACTTCAGATGCACATTCCCTGTGTGTCTATTGCTTGGGTGTGCCTCATTTAACAGTTGACCCGCCTTGTGGGATTTGTAAGAATTTCTCTAACAGGATGTTAATTGAGAGAAAAAAATAAATTAATTTTGAAGGGGCTACTTAAATCTCCTTTTTCAGAGGCTATTTCTGGGTCAGAGGCTTCAACCCCTCCAAGATCCCATAAGAAAAAGAGTGATGAACATAAAAAGGCCAAGTCTCTTCCTTTGTCCCCAGCTGGGGACCCTCAGGAACCAAGACCCAAGAAAGCTAAGCTGTCCAGTTCAGATTTGACTTCTTCGGCTCCAGCACTTTCAGTGCCTAGACCCTAGGCACAGAGGCCGTCGGTGCCATCTGCGACCTCAGCACCGACTAGTGTGCCCCATACCACGTCAGTACCAAGGAGCTCCTCGGTTCAGACTCCCTTACCATCACTGACTTTCCAGTCAATGCAGACTGTTATGACATCGATGAATGTTTAGATGCCCATTTCCTTTTCAGCTCTGACAACTTACCTGGCACTGACTACCCTCTCGGTACTGACCATTCAGCTTTCATCACTGATGTTTTCAGCTCAGGTCTTAGCGCCGACAACCGCTTCAGTACCGACCTCATCATCAGTGCAGACCACACCTTCAGCACCGATGATTTCCTCGGGGCAAACACCAGTAGTTCAGCCCATTACAGCTCCATTATTCTCAGTGCAGACCACCTCCATGGTGGGCACCAAGTTTGCTCCATCCTTGGATAGACCTGACTCTCCCTCAGCCATGTCCGTGAAATCTGCTAGAAGCCCCTCTGAACACGATGTGTTGCGTCTTGTGGATCAAGTGCTTTTGGCCAGAGGTATTCTGCCCCCCCAGGACCTATCCTTCCTCGGGAGGTGATCACCCTTTACCAAAGACCCCTACTTATTCTCCTCCTTCATTGCCTTTGAAGCCACTTGATATAGCACAGTCTTCCCCCACTATGGTTCCTTTTATGGACCTCACTAAGGAGCCGCAGTTGCCTTTGTGGCAGGAGAGTCTTGTCACAGCCCAGGATGTCAGCTGTGGAGTACATACTATGGCATTTCACAGCCATCCAGGGTCTCCGAGTCGGCAGGCTGAGCCACTTAGGTGAGGGGTGACCCCTGCCCTGTGTCCCCATCCCTCTTCTGGTGGACCAGCCTTCCAGCTTATGGAGAAGGCTCTGGCATCGGTTGGTGATCCTGTGCTATCACTCTCCCCACCCTCCTCTGGACCGCAATGTTCACAAGCCACTCCTAGCAGACACCTGGCGCAAGGGCCTCAGGACATACTCCCACAGGAGACCCCTTTTGAGCTGTCTTTCCCAGCTTCCCCATCTGTGGAAGATCATCAAAAGAGCTTGTGCAAGAGGAAGCACATGGACTCCACAGAGGAGTCCATTACTGAAGGCACAGACTTTGATGATGGGGAAGGGTCCCCTCGATCACCCTCTGAGGTATCCTTTGGTGATATCCTTGAAATCCTTAAACAGAGAGGTGACTGGCAGCCCTCCAACCCAATCTCTGAAGAGTCTGTGTTCCTGCAGGCCTTTTGTGCCCAGCCCCCTACCTCCTGGGTTACTCCACCTGCTGACGAACATGTCTGGCTCGTCATGCAACATGCGTGGAAGGCTCCTGACACCGTTGAGGCCATTCCCTGGAGGCCAGATACATTTTTTCCCCTTCAGCTAGTGATCCCCATTGGTCCAAAGGTCTTCCTATAGATGCTTTGGTGGTGGCAGCCGCAACTAAAAAGGACCTGGTGGAAGAAGAAAGCCAGACTGTCCATCCGCCCAACAAAGAGTCCTGGGTTCTGGACAGAATAGGGAAGTGTACTTTTGCATCAGTGTCCTGAACTATATGGCACATTTTACCAGGCTTCAAAGAGACTTAATTTCTGAGCTGTCTGAAACTTTGGCTGGAGCTGTGTCTGATGAGGTCTGTGACAAAGTGGCCTCTCAGCTAGCTATCATCGAATCAATATCTAACTCCTCCATGCGCCTGATATCTTACGCAACAGAAGGAGCAGCTAGAGTGGTGGGTTCAGGCATTGTTTTGAGACGACATGCCTGGATGCGCTTGTGTAATTTCATGCAACCCTTCAAGGCTTCCTTTCTCAATGCTTCCATCGAAGCCCCATCATTGTTCGGACACAAGGTTAAAAGCACACTGACCAGATGTGAACAGGACGGTAAGACTCTTCCTGCTGTGGGTGTCCATTATTCTTTCCCTCAATGGGCTTTCTCCAGAAACCAGAAGAGTGGGAAGATATGGCACAAAAGGTCTCAAGGTTCTTTCCATGAAACACAGGCCGAGTTCTCCCCTAGAGGCATAGGGGTAAACTCTCAGGGAAGACACCCCTTTTGGGGCAGAGGGGGTCTGTGTAACTAGGGTTTCAGGGATTCTTTCCCTGGCCAATCCTGCCAGCGCTCCTGAAGAGCGGCCCAACTGCTTTCCTCTGAAAGTGGTTGGGGGTCATTTCTCTTTGTACCCTTCTGCCAGGCTAACCATTACCACCGATTCTTCAGTACAAAGGATAATAACCAGAGGTTATCATATCCCCTTCAATATTTGTCCTGCTCCCTCAACAAGCTTACCCGATGTTCCACCCAGTTAAAGGGAAGAAGCAGCATTAGAGATTTCAAATCTGCTAAGAAAAAGAGTCATCCAAATAGTCCCTCCAGACCAGATAGGATCCGGATTTTACTCAAGACTATTTTTGGTGCCAAAAAAAAACGGGGACTGGAGTCCAATTTTGGATCTCAGTGTACTGAACAAGTTTGTAAAAGTGCAGAAATTCTGGATGGTCACAATACAGTCTATCCTTCTGCTTTTGGAAAAAGATGACTGGATGTACTCGATAGATCTTCAAGATGCGTAATACCACATAAAATTGGACAGACCATCAAGAAGATTCCTTCACTTTCGTGCTGGAGCCAGTCACTACCATTTCAGAGTACTGCCCTTCGGACTCTCTACAGCCCCCAGAGTGTTCACAAAGTGCATGGCAGTCATCACAGCTCACTTGTGACTACAAGGATTCCAGGTGTTTCCATACCTAGACGACTGGCTCATCTCTGCCACCACCAGACATCTATTGGAAGAAGCCCTAGCATACTCTCTCCTCACTGCAGAAAGTCTAGGCATAACCATAAACTGTCAAAAATCCAATCTCACCCCATCTCAGTTCACAGAATTCATAGGGGTCATCTTGAATACAAAGAATTGCAGAGCATCCATTCCAGAGCTCAGAATTCTAAGGATAAAGCAGCAACTGATTCCAATCCTTTTAAGGGAGACATCCACAGCTCATTCTGTTCTCCAGTTGTTGGGTTTCATGGCAGCCTCCCCCTGGCCAGGTTTCACATGAGGCTTCTACAATGGCTACTGCTCACATAATGGTATCCCTTTCAGTACCCTCTTTCAGCCAAGATTCGAGTAACTCACAGGTGCAAACAAGATCTAAATTGGTGGATGGCGCACAATCCATCAGAATGGTCACACCCCTTCTCCCCCCAACATCCCAAGGATACAGTGACCATGGACGCCTCCCTGATGTTGTGGGGGGGCTATTTCAGGGACAGACAGTCCAAGGTACTTGGTCTGAAATGGAAACCCATCTGCATATAAATGTTCTGGAGCTGAGGGCGGTGCTTCTGACGTTGCAAGCATTCCATCCCCTGCTGCTGTCTGGGACTATTGCGATACAATCAGACAATATGGCGGTGGTCTGGTACATCAACAAACAAGGTGGAACCAAATCTTACCCACTCTGGTGAGAGGCTATGAGAATATGGCAATGGGCGATGGCTACCAACCGCTTTCTTCTAGCAACGCACATTCCCAGGAGTTCCAACGTGAAAGCAGACAGACTGAGCAGGTGTATTCTACAACCTCACGAGTGGTCCCTGAATCCTTTCATAGCGGTGGAGATCTTCAACTGCTGGGGTCTTCCTTGCTGCATCCTCTTTGCTTCCCCGACAAACTACAAATGCAGCAACTATTTCGCCCTGATTCCCCCTCCGGGCAGTCACCCAGGGATGCTGAAGTCCACAATTGGCCCTCGGTTCTGCTTTATGCATTTCCACCTGTCCCCTTCATTCCCCAGTTTCTGAAGAAAGCCCACCGGTTGAAGAGCAAAGTAATCCTCATAGCACCATATTAGCCTCGTCAGATTTGGTTTCCCATCCTTTGGACTTACCTGCTAGATCAACCATGGATTCTCCATCCAACCCTGGGGTTGATCTCCCATCCGCAGAATCTGATTCACCCCAACCTGAACTGCCTGAAGCTCACAGCTTGGCTCCTTCAATTCCTTTGATTGTCAGGCAGAATGATCTTTCTTTGCCAGTATGTGACATTCTTATTGCATCTCATAAGTCTTCCACCAGAGTTACATATCTCAGCAAGTGTAAAAGATTTACTTTTTGGCTGAAAGAAAAACAAGTAAATCCTTTTTCAGCACCAGTGTCGATAGTACTGGAATATCTGTCTGCCCTATTTCAGTCCGGTCTATCTGCCTCTACCATTAGAGTTCATTTGGCTGCAATATCTACTTTTCATGATGGTGTCCAAGACTCTTCTCTTATGTCACAAAAGTTATGCAAGACCTTCATATAAGGCGTGAATCATCTAAGACCCCCTTTTAGAGAACCTACTCAATGATAGGACCTGTCATTAGTCCTACAAGCTTTGACAATGCCACCTTTCGAACCAACTTCTTCTTGCGACCTCAAATATTTGTCATGGAAAACCTTGTTTTTGGTTGCCATTACATCTGACAGACGTATCTCTGAGCTTCAAGACTTATGCATCAAGAGTCCATATTTGATTTTTCATAGAGATAGAGTGTCATTGAGAACTAATCCTTCCTTTCTGCCAAAAGTGATCTCTGAAATGTCCATTAATCAAACCATTGAATTGCCAGTTTTCTTCCCCAATCATTCAAACAAAGGAGAGTATTGCCTACATACCCTAGATATTCACAGGCAAATTTGCTTCTACTTGAACAGGACTAAGGCTTCTCGTAAATCAGACCAGTTATTTTTGGCCTATTCTGCACCTAGATTAGGATGTGCTGTTGCTAAGGTCACATTGGCTAAATGGTTAAAAGACTGCATGACATTCATTTAAAGACAATGTAATATTCCATTACTTACTACCATAAAGGCTCATTCTACAAGGTCGGTGGCAACTTCTGTTGCCTTCCATGCCAGAGCCTCTTTACATGACACTTGTGCAGCTGCAACTTGGGCTACTCCTCATACTTTCATCAATCATTACAGATTGGATTTGGCCTCCAGCGGAAGAGCATCTTTTGGTTGTATGGTGCTCAGGAATGTCCTTCCATGAGAGCCTCCGAGGAATAAAGGTGGCTGGGGACTCTGTCCCACACGTAAGGAATGAACGAGGATTAACAATATCAGATAAAGAAGTTATGTCTTACCATAATGTTCCATCTGTATTCTTGATCCTCGTTCAGTCATTATGACCCCCCCGTGGCTTCTAGTAGATCTCACCATCCGGTTCTGTTAGGTCATTTGACCAGAGGTAGCCTCTACCTTCTTTTGACTTGCAAACTCAATCTGAGGTAACAGGGAGAGGGGAATTCTGGGTAAGAGTTTTAGCTCAAGAGTTTGTAGCTGACACGAGCTTGGAAGATGGTGACTCAGTTCCGAGGTTGGAACCGATACCCACACATAATGACTGAATGAGGATCAACAATACAGATGGAACGTCATGGTAAGACATAACTTCTTTTTACAACACATGGTTAGTGTCTGTGATGGAGACCTGTACCCAAGCATGCTCTGTTGACTGTGGTAGTGTAGTGGAGGTACCCGTGGCATGTGGTGCGTACAGAGTGACATTTCCTATATGTGCCACTTCTTACACAGCTGGGCAGACATGTCAGTGTCAATCAAGCTTAGGTTGCCTGTACATATCCCAGCTGGATACCTGCCATCTGCACATCAGTATACCTGCCATCTGCACATCTGTACAGGTACTGACAGTCATCAGCATGGCAAGTAGCTATGCAGTAGGATGAGTGTGTTGACAGATAGACATTTGACAACAATATGTATACCATAACTACATGTCAGAAGCCATCACTAACATGTGCTGTACAGATGGTAGTCTACAGTTACATTCCACATGATGGATCATTACCCAGTAAGGGAGTATATACTGTGACACAGCTCACACACCAGGGATACAACAGGGAGGCCTCAGTGTCCAGCTATGCCTGCAGGTGTGCCTGTTGTCAGTACTACATTTAGCACTCTGCTCTTGCCTGGGTAAGCACTGTCAACAGTAGTACTGCCATGATACACTACTTGCCAGTGTGACAGCATGTACCCTGGGCTACTACCCCTGTATGTAACACATTCACATGGATAACAGTGCTGTACAGGCCTCATATATGTCTGTGTCCCACACATGACACTCACACCCCTTGCTACTGTAATGGTAGCACATAGGCACATGTATTGTACATGGCATTACATACACTTATTACAGATGTCATTACCCTGCTATGTTATCAGACTGGGTGGTGTGACCTGGTTACCAGGGCTAAGCCATGCTTAGCAAGTATCAACATTGCTGCAATATAACAGCTGAGCTGATTTGTGCACTGGTAAGCGAAGTCTACACTGTGTAAGTGGCCGTCATACCTCTCAACTGTCCCTGATTTTCAAGGACGTCTCTGATTTTGACTCAAATTTTAACTCTGTCCCTCTTAATCCCTCTTAAAACTAGTGACTTTTGGAGGAAAGGTGGTAAATTACACTTAATGAATTATGACAATAATTAAGAGTTATAAACTTCTTTTACTTCAGAAAATGTGTATTAATTCATATGCTGTGATTCTGTCAATGTTTCAAGTTAATAGCACTAATATTTTAAAATATCCCTGATTGTCCCTGATTTTTTCTTGACTTGTCCCTGATTCCGTTGAAATTTGTCCCCAATTAGTTGAGAGGTCTGATGGCCATACATTTCCCATAGCTTAGCACCACTTAGCTTTGCGCAAACCCGTGCAATCATACTTAAAGCTGCTCAAAGCTGCCTTAACCACTCTGTATCGAACAGCCCTTGTTCTGGCCAGCAACAAAATGAACAGCCCTTGCAGGTCTTGAATCCAAGACCCTGCACACTACTGTCACAACAACCACTACCCCATGACCACTGTGAAGACACCTGTTGTTTTAAAATATAGCTGTCAATACACATATTGAGTAGTATTGAACAATTGCCTTTACTTCCTAAATTGTGCAGGCCTTGTTATTAATATGACCTTGTTGCATCATAAATGTTGTTTTATCATAATGTACACATAGCAGATACATACGGTGAGATACATCTGGAAGGGTATACACAACCGTGAGTTTACACATGACAGGAATATGGTTATATACATATAATAGGTCTATATATGTCTCCATGTACATACACATGTGTACTTATACATATGTCTGTGTACACATCTGTATAGTGCAACATATACATGGCCATATGTACATCTCTTAATATGTGTATATATATATATAAATATATATATATATATATATATACATATACACACACACACACATATATATATATATATATATATATATATATATATATATATATATATATATACATATATATATATATATATATATATATATGTATAGACACACACACACACACACACACACACACACATGTATATATAGATAAATGTATATATAGCTATATATGTATGCACATCCTATGTGTACAGACATGCCTAGTTACGTTGGTATATATGTAGATATCTATAACTATATGTACATGCATATCTATTCTGATATACCTACTACTGTCAATATATATGTAGATATCCATACGTATATGTGCATATGTATCTCTATCTGTATATGTGCAGACATACATTGCTCTGTATATGTATATATCTGAGTGTTTATATGTATATATATATATATATATATATATGTACATATACATATCCATCTATGTATGTCGATATGTATATGTGTATATATCTATATAGATATATGGATAATTATATATACCTATATGTTCACCATATGTCCTGAACATGGAGTAGAGCCCTGCCTCAGCCCCAATAGTTCCAACTTCATAGTGCAAGGGGATGCCAGGTATGTATTACAGGTATATTTGTAGACTATTGCTACTGTAATAGGGATTGTCTTCACAGACATGGTGTGTGTGGGAGGTCACATCTGCTTTTAACATGTGCGCCATTGGCTACTGACAGACATTCTAAGGACATCATAGTACAGTACCACTGCTAGCACAGTAATGCTCCTGTGGACTACAGCAGGGATATGGCCAATATATGTGGACACTCTGGACAGTCCAGAGGTATGCACAGAACCCCTTAGTGTAAGACATGTGGACCAAGCCTGACAATGTGGATGTTAATAGCCATGTAGATGGGTATAACATGTAACTACTGGTATACATTTGCCCCCATAGGTTATGCATTCACACACCCATGTCTGTCCTGACACATAATAACCACTGGTACAGAGGTGCCATGGCCACATACTACCCACTAGTTATTGACATACATCTGTACAGCATCCCACTGCTTTGTCTGACATACATGACTGTTATGGCGGCCTGGCAGCAGTACATCTGGCAAGTATCTGGACATGACATCTCACTGGGTAAGTACACTAAGCTGCTATGCATGTAACAAAGCATTGTGCTGGCTACAGGCAGACTGGCTCAACACTGGCCAACATTTCCTATGGGGGAATACACATGTACCTGCATATATAGCAGGCTCTACAGCATGTCACAGCACAGAGTAACCGACACCTGTGTTCATAGACAGGTGCTCTGTGGGTAACACAAGAAATAAAAAGCACCAC
This sequence comes from Protopterus annectens, assembly GCF_019279795.1. Lineage (NCBI taxonomy): Eukaryota > Metazoa > Chordata > Ceratodontiformes > Protopteridae > Protopterus > Protopterus annectens. The sequence goes on from NC_056734.1 coordinate 107,024,046, forward strand.
AGACTGCCCAGTCTGCAGATGACCCTACAGATGGGGGTTTTCTCATAAACATAGCACTGACATGACAGGTATTAAAACATGTAGGACAGCCATATCCACACACACCCTGTTAAACCAACATTACTCCAATAGCAGTATAGCAGCACTTACAGCCTGTAGTCAAGTCAGGCACATCCCCCCCCCTGTGTGTTGGCCTGTTTCCACAGTGTATGTTGTTAGAGGTAAGTCCCCAATCCATCTGTGATGCTGTTTGTCAAACAACAGATCTAGTTCCTGCTCACAGTGAATGTAAAGGCTCAACACCAATATGATGTTCCTAGATATTGGAATGTGTTTCCATGCAAATGGCTATGGGAATGTTACCACAGCTGTTCCACATGCAATCAGCTAGAGGAGGGCTGCAATTCATGCAGAGGACATCAGCTGATCATGAGTATCACTTACAATACACATGCTGCCTAAGAAAAGCAGGTGTATGTCTCCACATTCACCAGAGAGAGAGTGAGAGAGGCAGATAGAGGCAAAGATAAGTCAGGGAGGGGTGGTAGCATAAAACCTTAGCATGTTTGTGTCACACACCTACCAGTACAGGGTATCAAACCCCTGACGACTATGTAGTGCTATCACATGTCTATGCAGTTATTGGATGTACCACATAGGTTACATGTTGAGGAGCCCTCCAAACGTATATGTGATGGTGAGTGACATCTGCAACAGTGATATGGTAGCTATACGGTAGGTGTAGTACATGTGCCTGTCCGCATGAACAGGTGTCAGCGTCAACACAGCCACACTCTCACATGGACTCACACACATTGACATACTTGGCAGGGCCAGGAATACAACTCATCACTAGTTAGATTGCCACAACACAGTACTGTGCAGGTATCACATGCACCACAGGGGTCATACGGAGGTTATATGGGCAAAAGATATGTGGAGGTGTCTGACATCAAACAGCATGCTTCAGTATGCCAATGGGGGTTGTAGTGAGTGTGATGTGGTCATAGGCATCATGCAACACACACACAGACACAGGGTGCCAGTACTGACATGCATGGGTGCATTGCTTCACAGGTGTGTAGTGGTTGACTGTGCCAGACAGCTATACAAGGCTAGGTGATGGGTATACCTTGGCATCAGGCCACATGATAATGGTCTGCAGTGTGGCTCAGGGGTGTAGTGTCTGGATTTGCCCACACAGGTGGGTATTGTATTAACCATCCAGTCACCTGGGTAACTATTGCATGTGGCCAATGCTGTGCATTGCTTGCCATGTATGTGTTCCTTAGTCCTTGACATGGGCAGTGTCTGGGATGTGCACACCTCCCACATGCATGTACAGTGACATGTGGAACCATACCTGGGGTGCCTGGCCCATGTTGTGTACACAGATTATCATCAGATGTGCCAGTCCTGGCCTCATGTGGCGGGAACTGTTAATGGACAGCAGGTTGACCCTGCACCTAAATTGATAGCATGATGCAGGTATTCCCTGGTGTCAGTGGCATCTGTCCATACACGGCATGTTTTTCAGGCATGGTATGTCCTTTGTGGGTCACATGTGATATTACTACAGGTGTTGCAGGTGTCCATTGGGGAACATACAGAGGGTGCACTGTCTGCATGTACATGCCTATTGGACTGATGGACAGGGTGCCATGCCCTCTGTAGCCCACTGCAATCATACCATATTTACTATCAGTGGGCAATATGCAGGGTACTGCCAACATAGCGGCTGTTGCCTAGGCAAGTCTGTGTATGAGACATGGGTTGAGAGTGTTCTCTGGGTAATACAAGGGTTGCTGACTTTGTTCAGCTGGCCTTGATGTCACATGTAGGAGTATGGATTTGCACCCCAGCCTTTCGGTTATTTCACATCTGTTATCTCTGTATGGTGGACATTGTGATATATACTAGGGCCACCATATAAGAAATTTGCAAAACCTACTCCACATTGAGTCCAGTTATTACACACTTACAACCACCTTCACACAGGATATGAATAACAAACAGACACACGCACACACAAAAACCTGTCATGTCTGGGATTTAAACTCCTATCTAACTAGTTTATTACACTATAGCACTACATAGTTATAGGACATGCCACGAAGATTAGTGTAGTACTCCTTCCCCGAAGGTGTATTTCACAGTAAATGACATCAGCAGGATTGCCAAAGTAGGGCATTTGAATTGTAGTGAGTGTGACTAGCCTAAAATGCATTGCTCACTACACAGAAATAGAAACACACAAAAACATCCACAAATGCCATGTGTGGGAATAGAACCCCTACCAGGGTTCCATATCACACTACAGCATTAAGCTGTTATAGCATGCGCCACAGGGATTAGTGGAGAAAGTTCTTCCCCAAAGTTGTATTTCACAGTGAATGACATCAGCTGGATTGCAAAAGCAGGGCATTTGAACTGTAGTGAGTCTGACTAGCCTAAAATGTATTGCTCACTACACAGACATAGAAACACACACAAAAACATCCACAACTGCCATATGTGGGAATAGAACCCCTACCAGGGTTCTACATCACACTACAGCATTAAGCTGTTATAGGACGTGCCACGAGGATTACTGGAGTACTCTTTCCCCAAAGGCGTATTTCACAGTGAATGACATCAGCTGGATTGTCAAAGTAGGGCATTTAAATTGTAGTGAGTGTGACTAGTCTAAAAAGCATTGCTCTCCACACACACAACACACACACACACACACACACACACACACACACACACACACACACACACACACACACACTTGCCATGTCTGGGATTAGAACTCCTACCTAGTTTATTACACTACATCAGTAAGCAGTTATGGGATGCACTACAGAGATTACTGGGCTACATCTTTCCCAAAGGTGTATTTCATAGTGAATTTACTCAACAGCCTTGCCAAAGTAGGGCATTTGAATTGTAATGAGTGTGACTAGCCTAAAAAGCATTGCTCTCTACACAGACACACACACACACACACACACACACACACACACACACACACACACACACACACACACACACACACACACACAGTTGTCATGTCTGGGATTAGAACACCTACCTAACTAGTTTATCACACTACAGCAGTATGCAGCTATAGGACACACCATGGATATTACTGGGCTACACCTTTCCGAAAGGTGTATTTCAAAGTTGATGACTTCAGCAGGCTTGTCATAGTAGGGCTATGGGGAGAGTAGTGTGTGTGCATGGCCATAACCCATTCATCTAGAGGTTGACACACTATATGCGGGCACATGCAGGGTTATATTCCACAGGTACATGTATACAGCTTCTTGATGACTACTTCCTTGTACAGTCATGTTGCACAGCTAGCACGTGCACTACATAGTCTGTAGTGCTGATGGATACCAGTGGCTAATGTCTACAGTGAGTGACATTTACACATGATGTGGTTGTAGCCATTTGGCTGTGTGCTGGGTGGGACAGGCCTCATAATGGATGGCTCCTTGACATAGTCACTCTCTTCCACACATCTATGTACATCTACTTTTGGCTTATCATAGTGTTTTGTCCTTGGATATATGTTTGTATTCCCATCCACTGTGTGTGCAAAGCATGACTGGTGCGTACTGAGGAGTGTATGCACTAACATCTGCAACTGCCAGATATGTATGGTCCACTGTTGTTTGCAGACATGGGCTTCATTTCTCTATGTGTGTGAGCATGCCCAGTATACCCTTCTGTATTGAATGTGTGGATCGATTCCAGGTAGTTTGTACTCCAGTGCAGACCTTTGTGTTGTACACCTACAGGTAGCAAACTGTTTCTGCAGGGTATCCATTGATCATTTGGCAATATGGGGACAAACTGTGCAGGGGAAAGTGTGTATTGCAGGTGATTGTGTCTGTGCTGCTTCAGCTGCATGGTACTGCTGATAGCAGTGATATTCAGACAGGTGTACTGTTATACACTGTGATGTTTTCTGTCCTCATGTACTGTCAGGTGGACATTCTTCCTCACAGTGATGTCTTGGGGGACAAGGGTGACTGCAGCTGTGTCCGATATTGTGGGAAGACACCTACATATTCATGGTAAGTTATGCCATTCTGGAGGGGGAGCTGCAGACACTTACTGCTGGGTGTGTGTATCCAGTTTAACACCTTGGTACAGTGCTGGCAGAGGATCCCATACTTGTACATCCATCGACATGCCAGTATGGCTATATCCTGCTGTGGCTATGCCTCACAGCTGTACAGATTCCCACAGGTTGCCCAGAGGCAGGAGCCATGGGTCAGGACATTACCCATATTGTGGTGTACGGGCAGGTGTGTAGCCACCCATTTATGTGTTTGCAGCCAGGGATAGTGTGCAGGCCTTGGCATTGGTGGGGGGCTGTGTGGGCCTGCCCCCTGCTGTTCTTGCTGCAGCTGTTTCTGCAGGATCATATTGTGTAGCATGGCACATACAATGACAATTTGAGTACATGTAGCTGGTGAGTACTGCAAGGCTCCACCAGATGTGTCTAGGCACCGGAACAGTGAATTGAGCATCCCAAGCACATACTCTATTATAAGTCTGGTCTGTGTGTGTGCCTCATTATGACGTTCTTGTTTGGGTGTGTGTGCATTTCTGATGGGTGTCATCAGCCACGGCTCCAGTGGGTAACCAGCATCCCCCACTAGGTGACCATAAGGGATGTCTCCATTGGCAAATCTCTGGTACAGCTGCATCAGATGCCAGATGTGGGAATCATGATAGCTTCTAGGACAGCCAGCACACACATTCATTATAATGCCCTGGGCATCTCACATGATCTGGCAGTTGATGGAGGGGAAGCCCTTGCGGTTGATGTAGACTCTACCCTGGTCACCGGGTGGTGCTTTGATGCATATGTGCGTGCAGTCTATAACACCCACTACCTCAGGGTATTCTGCTATTTGGTGGAAGAGATGCATATTGCTGGCCAACACCTCACGGGTGTTGAGGAAATATATGTGCTCACCGGCATGTGCTGACATGGCATCCAAGAACTGGTGGAATACTCTGGATGCTGTTGCCTGTGATATCCCCATGATATCCCCAGTTGGGCTTTGGAAGGTACCTGTGGCTAGTATTCCTAGGCCTACACATACCTTAGTATCCACTGGGTTGGGTTCCCCTCTGTTAGTTCGGTCTGTCAGGCATGGCCGGCACAGCTCAGTAATTTGCTGTAGGAGGATCCTGTCCACCCTATAGTGCTCCACTATCTCCAGCTCATCTAGCCCCTGGTAGGTTACCCTGGGTCTGTACACTCTTCTCCATCTCCTCACTGTGGGTTGGTCAACAGCATTCACATTCTCACCACCCTCAGCCTCTTCCACATGTTGTTGTATGATGCCTGTTGCAGCCCCTATCACCGGTGGTGTAGAGTATGGGAAAACCTAGAGGGAAAGGTGTTTGCATAGTTTATAGTAGTGTTCTGGGCTGGGCTGGGCTGCTGCCTGTGTAATTGGCTGATTCTGATACATTTCACCTGCCAGCTATGCTAATTCTCCTTGATTACCTTCCTACTGCTGTTTTCCCTTCCCATTGCCTTCCTGTTTAAGCCCAGAGGCACACCGCACAAGCACAGTGCTCAAATGTGCACAGAGCTGCTATTTCCTGGTTTACTTTTGTTTTTTTCCTTTAAAATCTGGTGCACGGTGTGCACACCCACTTAGGCAATGTAAAGTGTGCTTAGCAACCTCAGACACACACCCTTGCTTATTTGTGCTAAGCTAGGAGCAAACTCAATCCACAGGGCTCCAATCTGCTTACAGTATGCCTGACACACCCCCCAATGATGTCAGCTAACTCCTAGGCTTGCACCAAGCTATTCCTGCTCTTACACTGTTGGGAGCTGACTAGCATGCAGGGGAAATCTGGGATTCACTATCATTCCTCTCATTTGCATAGTATTGCCTGTTAATGCATAGTTACATGTCCCACACTGAGCCTCCCTCCTTAGCAACCACTATTCACTGGCCACGTTGTCTTCTGCCTGCCATTGAGTATAATAGCAAAATAGTGATTTTAGTTAGAATGCTTATTTTAGGTTTATTTTTTTTATTTTCCCCCAATCCCGTTTGTGCGCCGCTGCCCTACACTTAAACAGCCGAGATCGGCTAAAAAAATAAAAGTTGATTTTTTTTTTCATGTATTTTCCATGCCAATGGCCTTATAGTTGGCCATTGGCATGCTTTATACATGGTATCCACCCTTTATTTGGAGCTGTCATGGCTCCGTTTTGTAGTTTGCAGAAATGTACTCCGTTACTGGCGGAGTACATTTCTGCCGATTACACTAGTCCTGCACACCTGGTTTCCAGCTTCCTGGATCACAAATTCACCTCATTTGCATGGATTTCTCCGGCAAATGGGGTAATTTCCATACAGGGGCTGAGTCCGTGCAGGACTAGTGCAGGAGCGCTTGTGCACACCCCCTACAGGTTATTCCTGGATAGCACGGCAGACATATTACCTGCTGGAGCTCCTGCACTAATCCGACACGCCATGCAGGGCTTGCAGAATCTGGGGGATAAAAATCTCTATATAATGTAGAATGTTTACACAGAGTGTTGTTTAAATTACCCTTCTTGATGTCATGATAATGTTCGTAAATACGTTTTTTGAGTTGCTCTATTTTACCCACATAAAATGCATCACAATAGTTACACTGATTAAGATAAACTACTGTTTTTGTATTACAGTCAAATCTGCCAGGACATATCAAGCTTTTTTGATTTACAATTATATATATATATATATATATATATATATATATATATATATATATATATATATAATGGCAGTGTTTACATCTACCACATTTACTTATTTTACTTGTACTCTTGTCTATGTATCTGGGTGCTGTTTCTACCAGTCGTTTAATGCTAGTCCCTCTTTTAAAAATAATTTTTGGCTCAAAACCTAACTTAACTAAGAGTTCTTCAGAGAGACTATTCTTCCAGGTTTTGGTTAATAACTTTTTAAATAATATTTGCTTCATTAGTAAATGTACAAATAAAAGCCCTAATTATGCCATTGTCTAACTTGTTGTTTTTCACACCGCACAAACACTTGTCTCTCAAAATAGGCTGGTAGTTCGTTTTCCTCTTTACACATACTAACTCTTCGCAACTGTTGATTGTCTCGTTAGTGTAACCCCCTAACTAGAAAAATGTCTTTCAACTTCAGCATCTCATCTTTAAACAAGGAATCTTCCAAAATTATTCTTAATAACCTAATCATCTGACGTTTAACAATTGCCTTTTTCTGAAAGGCAGTTTGACAACCGGACCAATGTAAATAACTGTTAGAGAATGTCGGTTTTCTATAAATAGTTTACTGAAATGTTTTAGAAACAATATCCTTAAAAACTGCTATGTGTAAAAAGTTAATCCTTTATGCAGAAAATTAATAAGAAAAATGTAAAAAGTCAGTAGATTGGTTCAGTTTGTTAAAAAATGTTCAAGAATCTCAAATCCCCTGTCCACATGATTAAGATGTCATCCTGGTATCTCAAATACAGTTTAATATGTGTGTAAAATTCACTATTAAAATGTAAAGCTCTTCCCACTCTCTTAATACAAGTGTGACGCCCTACCACTGGCCCAGTAATCAAGGAGCCTGAATACTCAGCACTGGCAACAGTGGGAGATGTACACACTGGGAGGATGACAAGTGCACACACAGTGAAGTGCAATTTCCCTTAAGAGCATGCAGAGACCAGAGTTAGTCTGGGACTGGTTATCCTTCTTTCTCCAGATCCCCAATAAGACTCCCCACTGGCAGAGCTATAGAGTTGAGATCTCAGCCAAGTGGCCAAGCCAAGACCTTCAGCACCCTCTCTGTCCAACCAGTGCTTCATGTCCCTGCCCAAGTAGCTGACACACACACACACACACACACACACACACACACACACACACACACACACACACACACACACACACACACACACACACACACACACACTCTTACACACACACACACACACACACACACACACACACACACACACACACACACACACACACACACACACACACACACACACACACACACACCTGGAAAAGGCTGGCACAGTTTTACTAGTTATGACCTCTTTTGCCTAGACTATAAGGTAGTTATTACTGCCACCAGGCAACTCTTTATCAGCTACTTTAAGGCCCTTAACAAGGGGTGTCCAATCTTACTGTGTAATGGTACTATTAATCCAAGTGGTAGTTTGACCAAGAGCAAGACTATTAGGAGTGGCCTACGCAGTGTCACAAAATAAATATGCAAATACTCTCAGAACTTAAATATGTCTCATGAATATCAGCCACAATGAAAGGTTTAAATATATTTATTAATAAATAATGAAAGAACAAGAAAATATTCAGTAAATCATCAGTTGCATCAGAGTTCAAAATCACAGGAAATACTTAAACAACATTACAGGACAGTCTCAAATAAACAAAGAAAACATCTAAGCTATACTTCACTATATTACTAACTGTATCTAAGAGAAATGACTGTACCCTAGACTTACTTACTCATAGCAAAGCAAGATATATGTGGTGAATGGATGTTCTTTCAGGTCAAAGACAAAATACAGAATGCACAGTCTCTCTCTCAGAGAGTTCTAAAATTAATATTTTAAATATTACTGCTGGGGTAGCTGGCAGCATGACATCACTTCTTGTCATCTGACTATCAGTTCCCAGGCTCACAACCCTTGATTTTAGCATCTACCTGCGAAAACACATAGACCTTAGATCTTTTGGCAAATGGTGGAAGTCGTAAAATAATTTGCATTCCTCCACATTTAAAGACAATACAGAAACCTTCTAGTTCTAGACATTATGTCTTCTGTTGAACTGAAACTGAAAGATAACATCTCTTTTATTACGTGGTTATAAAATAATTTCAACTATTTTTTCTGAAGTTTTGCAAGTTAATCTTCTATGTGCCAGTTACCACTGTTAAAACGTATACATTTACAGAGTTACAACAGTTTATATACATTTTTGTTCTTTTCCGGTATGGTACACTGTGGATACATCTTTAAGCTGAGTGCTCTACAACATATCTCTTCAGCACACATGTATGTACAAACCATCTTATATGACATACAGTTCTAATATATTTATAACACAAACATATGAATCATGTTGACATTCACAAATGACAGATAACCATTTACAAAATTCCAGACTGCTGTGCTGGTAGCATCTCCCTCTGTCACACTTCTATATAAATAATATTAATATTCACAAATGACATATAATTATTTACAAAATTTCAGATAGCTTGGCTGAGAATATTTTCTTTTGTGACAACAAGGCTAGCATACAGTAGGGTGACTGCCTCCCCATTGCCACTCCATATTTCTGCTTAAAATATTCCCCATCAAGGAACAAAACAATGTTCCTTAAAACTTTGCCCATTATCATTTCTATAGTAGTTAGATCATTAGATTCCAACCATGGACATTTCAATGTGGCCTCTACAAACCATTTGATTCCTTCAGAATGAGGAATCCCTGTGTACAAACTCCTGTCTGTTACCAAATAGATATTTTTATCAAACTCACATAAACTGATTTTATGCAAAAAATGCAGAGAATCTTTTAATAAATGTGTAAAAAACTCAAATCCTTTAATTTCCTGTCAATATAAAAAGCTAATGCCTCAGTAATGAACACCCTTGCTGCCACTATTGGCCTAAAGGGTGGATCCTGTAGGTTTGTGTGAATCTTAGGAATGCCAAAAATAGCTGAAACAATAGGAGATGGTACACTCAAAAAGTGAAACGTCTCTAAGTTAATCATTTTTTGAAATAATAATTTAAATAACTTCCTATGTAAACATTCAACATTATGTAGAGATTTTAAGAGATTTGTATTTTTCATTTTAGAGAAGGTAGACACATCTGAACAAGCGGGTCCATGGCAAGAATATTTTAGTAAGCAGGAACTAATTTGGCAATTAAGGCTGGATGCCTATACCTTTCCAGGTATTAATGATTGCAGTTCCATTGGTCCTGTTTTAAAATACAAATATCATTTCATTTCTTAACATGTTTATTACTTAAAGTTTAGCTAATGGTTTGCATTTGTTGGTTATGATCATTAAGATCAAAACTGTTTTTCTTGCGTTTATATCATGTTATCGCAAATTAATTTAATCAAATCACTAATACTCGGCACCAAAATGACGTTCTAATAAAAAAACGAAAGCTAAATTTGTCGAAACACAAAATATCAAAAATTTATAGAAACTTGTGAATGTAGATATATAACGTGAATTGTACAATAAAGTTGAAATAATCAAATATAAATCACATATCGTGAATGTACAAGGATTTCATGTATAAAAGTGCTTGCAAAACATCATGAAACAGAAATAATACTTATAACGTGTATTATGCAAAACTAATGGTACGTTGATGGAGTAAGTAAACTATCCTACATCTTCAAAAGCATAGCTACAGCTGTCAGGAACTCTTCACAACTGTATTCAGTCCTTTTGCTTATCACCGATTGCATTCTGTACTGTTTCTCCAGCATCTTATGCTTCTTAGGTGACACAGCTGAACCTGCCCTGAGTTGCAGTCTTATTTTGTTGACTCTATTTTGCTCACGTACTAAAACGTTGAGTACAGCCTGTATATCACAAGTACGTTTACCTAACAGACGACAAATTTGTCTGTGCCAACCCTCAATGTAATTTTGTGTCCTTGGTAACAACAAAGCATTCAATGTAGAAACATTCCAAAACTCAATGGGAAATATTGGTGGGAATCGTGAAACTGACGTAGCTCTAGTTTATACCTTTCTTGGTCGCCCTAACACATAGAATTCACTGAAATACGTTAGCAATTCTTTCCCTTCAATTGGAAAAGTTTTACTTAAACTTTGAAATGTACTGACTACATCACTTAACCTCTAGAAAGGCTAATGCAACTAACCTTTTAACTGACAACTGAAAGGAACAGGAGTGTCCGTAAAGAGAAGCTAGTCCTAAACTCTGCACTTTATGCTATATAGCCTTGGCAAAGTGAAATAAACAACCTTTGTGAGTAACATCAGTAAAGTTATGTGTTATTCTTTTAATACATGCCATTTCAAAATCTGTTAGGATAAACTTAACAGATAACTGCATATCAAAATAACTCACCAATGTAAATAAACATTCCCACAGATAGTTATATGCTTCATATGACTTTTTAGTCATTAGACAGTAAACCAGAGGTAAACACTTCCTAGTCTCACCACATGATACAAAACCATGTATTGTGTATAACTGCCTACATAATCGAGCTTTGGTAAGAAATATCCCATCCATGTGCCAAATTATACTGTTACATAAATCCAGCAGATTTTCTTGAGTAGTGAACACCAATACTTGTGTGTTGCTGTGAATGTCTACCATACGATGTTGTATGAATTTGCCTTCCTTCAAACAATATGTACTGGTATCCACTGCACTTAAACTTGTTTGGACAAGAGGATATGTCAACATCAGGGTCAGTGACATATAAATGCAGGTGTTTATTTTACATGTTGTTTTACATTGGCATGAAAGTATATATGTATTTGATACCAATTCTTAGCTTGCTTACCTATGCCTGTTGCTGTTATATGATTACATGATACTGTGTGTGTGTGTGTGTGTGTGTGTGTGTGTGTGTGTGTGTGTGTGTGTGTGTGTGTGTGTGTGATTTATGCATGGACATTTTTGTTGACGTTAGCAATACAGTCTACCCATGTGACATGCATTGGCCATTTGCTTCAATGTACATTGGAATGACTTCACCACCACCCTATGTGGTATACACATGCATTTGTTGTCTTGTTTTATCATTTGCCTATGGAGATTGGATGCCATGTATTCCTTGATGTGGGCCCTTTGATGTCCACCTCCCTTCCACCTTTGTAAGTATGTCATATATCTTGCACATAATGGTATATGTTCATCTTTGTTAGAATTCCTGTCCATTGTCATGTATTTGTTTTGTTAAAAGGTCAAGGTGTACCATCTCTATGGCCGTTATACAGATGTAGGACATATGCACAGTCCAGTGCTGGCTAATACTTGCAATACATCCTTATTCTTGTTTTACATGTGTGATACATATTAACCAGTGTACTTTGCTGAAATTCATGTGCACAACCTGATATTGTTTATATAGCAGTAATGTTAGATTTGTGACCATATGTTATTATTACTTGTCATTGGTGTGTGTATGTGTATTGACATTGCTTTCAAATAATTTCCTGCCAGGCCACTGAAGGTCATACATATATGCCTACACCTGCATGTTGCCTTTGACATATGCATTCCATTGCACATCTGTTTGGGTTATGTATACCTGCTTGTGTAGGTAGCAGCTAGTTTGCTGCTTTTTTCAGTACTGCTGTTTGGCAGTGTGCTTGGTTGTTTGCCTTTCACATGCACAGTCGGAGTTTCTGTTCTGTCCTTTGCCGGTATTAGCTGGCATTCCAAGAGATGCGTGTGCTCATCTGTGATGTTGCTTGGCTTATGCTTGCACTGCTGACAGACTACTTGGATACTGGTTTATTTATCCAATGTGTACAGTGATCCTTATTATTACCTTACAACACACAATTACCATCAGTCATACACATCCAGGTATGACTGCCAAACAGTTTGCAACATGTCATTACATGATAGTGCATAGGTATATATGCATTTCTGCATTTCACCATGGCTAGTATGCATCTCCATCCTGTTTGTCAACTTTCCATTGCCCATGTTGTATAGTGTGCCATCTGTGCAACTTACCTGTCCTTAATGTTTACTTCCAACCTCTGTTTGTCATGTGCTGTGATATTTGTTATATGGGAATACCTGCTGTGATGACCTTCTTCTCCTCTTTCCCTGTCTTTACTTTTCATTCTATTCTTAAAAAAAAAAAAAATGGGGCCTATTTTCACCAAAAAAAAAAAAAAAAAAAAAACATTGCCCATGTTTCTCTGACTGTCCTTCAGATTTTCCTATTCCAACATACCTTTTATGTTCCCCTCATCTTCACCCATACCTCATGTCTGCTTTTCTGTCTCCCTATTTCCTTGGTTGTGTGCATTACCTGCATTCCCCACACATGTTCCGCACCTATTGTTAGCTACTGTTAGCTGTGGCAATGTTGCCATGATTGCCTTTTGCCTTTATTAAATTTTTTATCAGAAATTTTATGGATTCTGTCAGAATCCATAAGTGATAGCTAGTATATTTTAATATTAAAGAACTTGCGGAGATATTCCATATTTGTCTCGAACCTTACTGGAGAGATTCTGTTGTAGATATGTCTTTATGAAGGTCAGGCAGCTTAGACTGTGATATTATTTCCATAACTTTGTTAATGTACAGCATGCTCTGTATTTCATGACTTATGGAGCAGCTGTGACTGATATACAGTGTGCTGTTACTACTGAGAAACTCTGTTATACGCTAAGATATTCTGAGTACACTGAGGCATATTTTCATATTACAAGCTTATCTGCAAGATTTCCACTGATATCATCACAGTGCACTGAACTTTCTAAACTTTACGTTATCTGGTCCAGTGTCTCATGTTGGGGAACCATATACCTTCTTCATCCCAATGCCTAATATGGTGATTTTGGGCATGCTTGGATAACATAAAAGTTAAGCAGTATTTTATTTCATTTTTTCCTGAGTTAATTTATCTGGCACTGATGGAAAAGCTTGAATTAAATAAAGTAAATTAGGAAGTGAAATCATCTTAATTTACTTTGGTCTATTTTAAATGAAAAACAAAATCTGTTCCAGCCTTAAATTAAAACTTGGAATTAATTTAGTAGTTTATGAAAATTAAGATGTAAAATATATAATTTAAGCTGCTTGACAATAATATACACAAATATCTCATTTTTTGCTTTTTCCAATCAATATTAAATTGTTGATTAATTCCTCCCGGAAATTTCTAATTAATCAGAATTACTTCTGTTTTTGCAAGATAAATTTCAGTTTAGAAATTTTCTTTAATTTGTTTAATGAATCCATAACTGGGGTTAGATTTTGATTAATATCAGCTACAATTAATAATATATCATACATAAATTAATTTTGTATTTGCAAGCAGGGATATCCTGAAAACCATTAATTGTTTTATTAACTCTTATGAAAGTGGTGAATGACTCAACAGGAGTGTTAACAAATAATGGAGACAATGGACATTCTTGTTTTGTACTCATATTTATATTTTTGCTTTTTGATAGAAAGCTAATCCATGGCAGGGCTAGCCACCCAGTGGTGTGAACCTTGGCTCTAGATAATTGTCATTTTTGAAGTGACACCCCAACCCCATGTATAAAAATGGGAAAATGGGTTGTGGATGGATAGATGGCTGGATAGATAGAAAGCTAATTATTTTAATGTAAGAGTTTGAGTTTTTATATGTATGTGCTAGAAATTCAATGAACTTAAAAAGGAAACCATAAATTTGTAATATTTTAAATAAATAAATATTGTTAATATGATACATCAAATACTTTCTCTACTTCTTTGCTAATAAGTTGCAATTTAAAATGATTATTTTTGAATAATCTATTATAGTAATAATTATTTTAATATTATCACAGTGTTTGCCTTTTAGTAATATACCGTTTTGATCTCTGTTTACCAGTTAAGCTGTGATTTGTTTAACCTACTAAAAGATTGACATGTATTGTTTTATAATCAGTATTTAATATAAACCTGAATGATTTACATTATACTAGATTTTTATGTCATTTTAGATAGTAGATATAAGAACATATTTCCATGATGAAGGTATAATATTTTATCTTCAATTAAATCAAAAAATATTTTTCAAAAGTATAATTACATTTAGGGGTAAAAATGTATATATTTCTGGTGATAGACCATCTAATCCTGGAGCTATATTTTCTTTTAATTTCTTTTCTGATCTTTGATTTGTACTATTGAGATTGATTTCATAAGAAATGTCACTGTTTTGGTGATATTTTTCCCATAATATTTAATTTAAGAATTGTATAATTTTATACCACATCGGCTAATTTTCCTGAATTATTAATTTCTTCATATGATTTCTGAAAAGCAGCAAAAATGTCCTCTAGTTCAGACATTTTTTTATTATTAGAATCTGGGATAATACTATTTTTAATAGATGAGTCACTATATAATATTTCTAATCTACTTACTAATCTTTCAAGCCTTTCAGAGTATGTGCTTAAGATTGCAACTTCACTTTTTCTAATGCTCTTACCACTTTATTATTTAGGATATTTTGATATTCTTTATTTAATCTAACTACTAACAGATATTCTGTATCTTCTCATTTGGTCTCATATATTTTTTTCTTGAACTTGTCTTAACTCCTTGTCCCTTCATTTCCCCATTGTTTGAAATGAATTTTAATTGTAAAAATAAAAATAAAAAGAACTGCAGGCACAAGTGGCTCCAAAGAAATAAGCGTCCCGTATAAGCTATAATAAGTAAAATAACAATCCAAACAGTTTGTAGCATCAACAGGACAACCACCAATTTTAATTGCCTTAAATTAAGATACTTTTAAGTAGTCCTAAAATAACTTAACATATCAACCTTTTCACTGCTGTTGGAGTACATAAAATCATTAATTTCTATGTATATTAATATTCTTTGAAATATTTTTGTTTATTTATGTCTGCAGGTATGCTTTAGCAGTTGGAAACCATTTGTAAATTAAATAATGTTTACAGATTTAGCTTTGTGGTCAGGGAATAGGTAAGGTAAAGCAACATTCTATTCTGCATACATTACTGAAACATATCCTTTCTCTCTGCTTGTTTGTGTGCCATATACAAATGTATAATGTTTATAATGCAAAATATTTAATTTAGCCATCGCCACTAATTCCTTTAAATTAGTATTTTCAGTCCAGCATTAATGCTTTCACAAATGCCAGTATCCTTGGGCTCCTCTCAACACCTGAATCTTCTTTATGCAAAGTGCAATTAAAATTCCCTACCATTATCAAACTACCTTTCACATTAGTTTTTATATATTTATTTTTTAGTATATCTTTAGCTATTTTACCTTATTATGCCATTAATATTTAAGGATAAAAATCTAAGTACTGATATTTTATCTGTTAAAATTGTTATATCATCTGTAGAATTCCCCTTGGACAATGTTCCTACAATTAATACAGAAATTATACATACATTATCATAGAGAATTGTTTTCCTTTTTCTTCTTAAATTATCACAAAACCAGAAAACATATTCACATACATATATTTTATTTAAAGATGCTAGAGGGAAAGTATTTTATAGTTCTACTTATATTTATACAAAGCTACACTAGATTCTCAGAGTTCAGTGATCTTAGATTTCATTTCCAGTAGACATCCCAGTCAGAATCTCTCATGCCTGCAAATGGTATATACATTAATGGACAAATCTCTTGAAATCTGTTGATTGACAAAATATTTTTAAAACCAGCCTAAGATAATACTAGCAACATATGCCTCTTGTCTGAGTTGGAAGAATATTGCAATACTGACTTCTTATAAGATCTTTGATGCCATGCAGACTAAAAGCTATATATCAGCATATTTATTTCACTACAAGTTAAATGCTGAACTGACTTTTATGTAGTCAAACCATATATCTATTTTATGGTTCGTTAACAAGCAAAAGGTGGGGCACACTTATATTCCTTATGCAAAGAAGTAGTGTAAGAATGGAAGTTGGCCTTCTAGAATCACAGATTCCTATTGACAGTCTGCTCCACAGTTTGGGAGAGTGCATCTCTGTAGCAGAAGTAGTGAGCAGAAACACATAATACCTCACAAGTGCTCCCTCAGTCCATCCATGGCAATAATAATTTTCATGTTGTAGGGTTGACTAGTCTGTAAGATCTTTTATTTTTTTCCTTCTTAATTTACCCTTTACATAGGTTCATAGGTAGGTACTAGGCTATTAGCCTTAGGGCCTATATAAGCCTAGCCAAAATGTACTCTGGCTTTCGCCACCCAAGACAATTATTTTCCTGTGCCCCTGTTGAGCAGAGCCACAGAGGTCATCCCTGGGGTGAATTTCCTATTTCGCATCCAGTCATCAAGATTTTTCTTGAAGAGTGCTAATGAGGAACTTTGTTTGATATAGATAGGTAGTTTGTTCCAGAGTATGAGAAGTCTCTGGAACAGGAATCTATCCCTCCAGCATGTTCTGTTTATTGTGGTGACAAGGTTTAGGTCCCTAGAGCATGTAGCTCAGAGGGATTGGGATTTATTTAAGTGAAGCATGCCCAACAGCTCTGCATTTGACATAGCTTTGTATGTCAGGCAGAGATCGCCTCTGAGTAAGCGATATGTGACAGAGTAAAGCTGGAGTTTTTTGAGATGGACTGCATAGGGCATCTGTTTTAGGCCGGTAATCCTCTTTGTGAGGTATTTCTGTGGCCTTTCCAGTTGTTGTAGATGTCTTGTGAGGTACATACCAAAAGGGACATTGTACTCTATAATGGGTTTAATGAGTGCATGTGAAGGGAAAAGAAAGCCACTAAACAATGCCTTTGCAAATGACTTTCTAACTGTGTTGCAGTCTGTTACGAAAAATATGGGAAATCACTGCAAGAATATTCTAAAACAAATTTAGTCGGTACTATTAACACATCCACATGCTGTTTCTGTTATACATCTTTAATGACATTTATGACTGTGCAACTTGAACATGCCTAAATATGTGTGCAAAACACTATAAACTGCATATGGCATTTAGGTTAAGGTCCCCTTTCTGTGGCATGGCTATCAATGGAATGTTCCTGTAAGAACAGCCATCCCTGAAAATAAAGATGACTAATCTACTGTCTATGTTTCTGCAGCTAGATATTTTTGATTCTGGATGTCATGTCATTGTTCTTAATCTGTGAGATGAGCTCTGACTACAGAAAACTTATGACAGACCACCCCTTTGCCTTTTGTTTTCCTTCTTAACCTTTGTTTGGTCGGTATCTACATTTATGAAGTTGGTCAACTGATGTAGAGAGGAAGAGGCAGGCTTTGCAGTATGGTAAAGCTGGGTGTGCCAAGCAGGCCCTAATTCTTTTGGCATCAGTCTTATATGTTTCTGCATTTGATGAGTACCCATAACTTATGTATTTCTGGCAACAGATGAACAGATTCATATGAGAAGTTCACAAAGAAGAGACAAGAAGAACAGATTAGCCCTGTTTCTTACTGCAAGCTAATACTCCTACTTAGTATAGCACAGTTATGCCTAGGATTACTCAAGGAGGTTTCAAGGCTATAGACTTTATTGACAGTAGTGTGTAGAAGCTGGATGTTCAAGATGTGCCCCAGATCAATAAGAGACAAAGCTGAGTCAAGTTTTGGAAGGATGACATTTAAGCAATAGCACAAGTTTGGGTGTGAGTAATTCATAGTTTAAATACAATTGGCTTTATTAGATCACTCAGGCTTTGGCTGGCATGGTTTGATCACATTGATGAAATAAAGTGATTAAACAAAGCCAGCAGTGGGAACACTGTATATTACCAGCACACACTGTCATGATCTGTTGCCATTATGCAATGGTATCATTTAAAAAAGAAATGGCTTACCATTTTTTAAATAATTCCAGGTGTTGTACAGTGTATCTTACTTTATTTGATGATGCCAAACTCTGACCGTAATCTCTTGGACAGTTTATTCCTGTACTGTGCATTCATACTACCAAGATGAGGTTAGGTATGCAATACTTTTTACATTTTTATTTGTACCAGTCCACATTGTTGAGGTGCCAGCTTGCACCTCAGTCTAGTAAAAATACATATTAAACCGTACATTACATTTAATTTTTTATCTAAAACTCCTAAATAAGTGAGTACTGTGTGCTTAGTGCATTTGTGTCATTTTATTTGCAAGGGGTTAGTATAATGCAGAAAGTCACATGAGTAGTTTGAAAGCTTTCAGTAGCTGCATGATTGATGCTGTTATTAAGCACATAGTAAGTAAACAGATTGTAATAATGTTTTTTGATTGTACTAATCTGCCTGAAGTGCAGGTCAAAATAGCTGCCAAACAGCGATGGGTAATAAATAAAGGTTTTTGAGCCAGACTAGTTCCTAATGGTAATGCTTGATTTACAAGGAGTTCATACTATTAAATAATGGAACCAGAACCTTGTTTATGTTTTTAAATATTAACAAGCTTTGATTATATAATTTTGACTATGGAGGCTACATCTTTCTCCAAAAGACTCCATGAGCCATCCTAAGCTGTGACAGAACCATCTTAGTAACAAACTTGGTATATTAAGAAAAGGTAAATGAGGGTTTAAGCATATACTCACATATTTAGAATGTACTGCCTGAGTTACCATATTACATATGTATCTTGTGATCAAAAGGCTAGGTGTATGCAGAAGTCTTTATGCCAGCTTTGAACACAAAGGTCCAGCATCATAAACTAGTTCCAACTGGTTTGAAGAGACAGACAGGTGTATGTTCTGAGCCCTTTTGCCTGGAGGAAGGACATACTACAGACCATAATGCAACTGATTTATAAGGACAGTAACAGTCATAACACTGACTCTTGCATTACAGCTGCATGTGTTATACCACAGGCTAGGGGAGTATCACCAACATGCCCTTTTGCAGACATTTGCTAAGGTAGCTTTCAGTCAAGGGGTGCATTATTTAAATCCAGTTTTACGTAATTTAAACAGGAGATCAACATAGTTAATTAAATCAAATTCACTGAATACATGGAAGAGAGAACAAATAGTCATTTTCAGTATTTAGTAAGATAATATCAGTGACTGGCCAAAAAAAAGCAGAAGTAGTGTGCCTACTTTAAAAAGCCATGCTGAGATGATCATAGAATTCTGTGTTGGTTAAAAGTCTGGTATTGATAAACAACCTTACAGTTACTCTGGCAAGTTTAATAATGTTAAAAAGAGGTTGGTCATCCTCATGGGCAATAAGACTAGACATTTTTGGCAGTGTGTCATCACATTTCCAAGCACTGGGAAGTATACCAGAACTTATAGAGAAATCAGCTGACATTTTATGCAGTGAAGGCTATGAGAAAATCACCAGTCAACCCTGGGCTCTTGTCAGGGAGCTGTAAGTGGAGATGTTCTTCAGCAGATCATTGTTACAGTAGCCATAACTATATGGGACATATCCTGACAGGGAATGGACATCTGACCAGTCTACAAAGCTTTGGGGTCCTTCCTTGCACACTGTATATCTGTTGGTAACAAGAGAGTACTTGCTGGCATGAGAGGAATGCATAAGCATGAAAATTCTCAGAATTTACTTGCTGTATGTTTACTGTCCCAGACTTTCTGTGAGCTTAGAGGCATTAGTATCAAAGTCAGGCTTCAACTACAGTTTGGCTTCCCTCCTTAGGATCTTAAGTTTGTTTTCACGCTCTCCTTTTGAACATGTAGCCAGCAGTTCTTTAATAATTTTAACCTAGAAGATCATTTTGCTTATTGCTTTGACTTCAGCTAGATGAGTATCTTAATTGTGGGCTCTTACGTCTCCTTGTCCTTTTCTGAGTTTTAACAAGGACTGGGTAAGTCTGTGAAATAATCCTTCCTTTATCCCAAAGGTTGTTTCTAAGTTTACTTTGAATAAGACAATTTACCTCTCTGTGTTCTATCCTGAACCCAAAACAAGAGAAGAAAGAATTCTGCATACTTTAGATGTTCAAAGGAAATTGAGATTCTACCTAGTTAGGACTAAAGGCTTTAGAAAATCTCAATGCTTTTTGTCTCTTGTAATGGGAAAAAGAAAGGCAGGTGGTTTCTAAGTAAAAATTTCTAGATGGTTGTCTTAGGCTATCAGAATTTGTTGTTCTTGCCATGGTAAAATCCCCCCTCAGAATGTCAGAGCTCACTCTGTCACAGCTGTGTGTTTAGGAAGAGGTGGACGCTAGGTCTAGTGTAGCAGTGGCTACTTGGTCTTCTTTGTACATCTCACTATAAGCTAGATTCAGTCTACAAAGCTAGAGTTGGATATGTAAAAGGCATACTTCAAGAGCTTCTAGACTGTAACTCTTTTCCATCCACCATTTTTCCCAAGCTGTGGCAGTATTCCTATATAGTTATGGTTACTGTAACAGTCTAATGAAGAACATAAGTACAGTTGTGTAAGTTAACGTACTGTAACAGTAGATATTTGAATAGATCAAACTTTTGGCCTTCAATATTTTTCACTGCTATTATCTTTTATGAGTACATCTTAAAATCTCTATTTATCTATATATGTATAGAGGATGTACTTAAATACGCAAAAATGCTCAAATGTTGACATTATGAATGTTGACACCGACATTTGCAATGTCAGCAGCTCAACATGCATGCTCCAAGCATAACCTTGGAGCACGCATACACACACACACACACACACACACACACACACACACACACACACACACACACACACACACACACACACACACACACACACATTACATGCACCTGTAGGCAATTTGGAAATCACTAGCTCACCTATGGAGCATCTTTGGCATGCAGAAGAAAACTGGAGCACCTGACAAAAATTACGTATACAGCAGGAGGCATTCAAACTACAGGAGGCAAGGTTGTATTCAAAAATAGAAATAATTATTGAGGTGCACAGGGGAGCAGAAAGTTCCATGCTTCAGCTAAATTTTATTTTTAATTATTTTATTTACAGTTTGTTTACTGAGATAGTCCATTGGGCCGACAAGAGCCCATTTTCAATGGAGGCCCGGGGAGAAAAGCTCCTTAAACAGTATACAAATTGAAAATTAACATATGTTCACAAACTATTACACAGTTTAAGAAATTACAGTATACAGTGAAAGTAAAACAAAACATAATATAAGAACAAAATCATGTTATAACATGTTCTAATGGAGCAACAAGGAATATACCCAAATGAGAAGATTACGCATAATACAAAACAGTAGGGGCAAGGAGGCTCTAGGTATCATATGTGCAGCTACATAAGACTTTCTAATCACTTTGGCCATGTTTTGATCAATGTTACCTCCATTGTGGGGATGGGGAACCCACTGCTTTTTACAGTCACTACAAGACCTCTAACCCCCCACCCCAAGGTTAACAGACATATAGTGTTGGAATTTTCAGCCCCAGGGACCCTTAATCTTTCAGCTAAACAAGGGTGGTCTAGTACACCATGGTCGGGACCTCATCTTTCACCATTTCACCAGATTTTTTGTGGAAATATGGTCACTTTTTTTGGCCCTTACTTGCCTGCAGTGGCAAAATCCTTGGTGTACTTAATCTGCAGGGATTTCCTTTCCCTTCATAAATGGTATTTTTCTGTGAAGATCATATACATTTTTTTTTCAAATCAGGCTCTGCAGACACATTCTAACTGTCTGACTCTTCCAATTATACTAGTAACAAGAGTAGCATGACTTTTGTATAATACAGGTGCAATGCTAAAAGTGGCACAGAAGCCATCCACAAAGAAGGCTTACATGGGCTATGTTTTGTCACTAGTTAGGAGGTAGGTTTATCTGACCTTTTTTGATACTGGTATCAGTTATTCACATTTCTAATTTTCTTAATTGGAAAGATGAGTATTAACTGGGTTTGATTAACAAGATAAACTTTAGAAATGTTTCCAGCTCTCTTACCTATTTTTTACCCAATTCCTTCATGGCATTTAAATTTCATCCTGGAAGAATTGTCTTTGTCTCATTTCTTCTGGAAAATTCAGTACACCCTAAGTTTCCTTTCCTTGCACAGGTATATTTGTCACAGTTATTTTGCCAAATGAACATCAAAACTATTCTTAGCTCTGTCTAGTCATTGAACCATATCTATCCCCCCCCAAAAAAAAAAAGCATACTGCACCAGAGAACAAATCCTACCTTTATTCCCAAAGTACACACTATTAGACTCTAAACTAGTCAGTCAACATTCTTGTTTTCTTTCTGTGAGACAAATCAGAGTAAATGTCTTCTTCAAACTTTTAATGTCAGTGGTTATCTCCTTTAATACACATACAGTGCATCTACTTTCTGAAAGGCTCCTAGCTGGATGTATAGTTCTCAAAATGAAAAAAGGCAAAAATGAGACTCCTGGTATAGTTATTCCAAGTGGCCAGCTATATTGTTTTCTGTTATGAGCTGAACTGGAAATCCCTAGAATTCAATCGGTAGGCCCACTTCTATGGTGATGTCGCCCTTTTTGGAAATGTTTCCTTGAATATATTTCTGCAGCAGTCACCTTTTTTAGCAGCTGTAAGTTGTAAGTCCACTTCTTGCTTCATAGTATAATTTTCCACAGTAAGTCAAAACAATGTATTGCCTTAGAAGCCACCATTCAAGAGCTGTCCTTGTAGTAACGGCAAGAATCCATCTTAGAGTGCTTCCTGCTGCCATATAATCCCAAACTAAGACACTAAAGTTGCATGAGGTACTCACTATAACCTTGGATGCTCAAGACTTTGGCCTGGTAAAAGGAAAGCTCATTCTTATCATCTCTTTCTCTCTGCTACCTTAGGCTGTTAGTACACCTATACTGATTAGCATTCAGCTATTGTTTGTTCAAATAACATCTGTTTTACCAGAAGACCATAAGACTGAATGGAAGCCTTGGACTTCGTTATTTTCTGTGGATAGCTTCAGCCGTCCAGGCAATTAGTAAATATTATTGAAAAGCATTGGTCTATTCTTAGAAGTTGTTCTGACACAAAAACATATCATTGAGAAACAGCAATCTGCATTCAAGAAAGAATACATCCTTACAAATGCAGTATTGCTTTAAGGATAGATCTAATGTTATTAATGACCAAGTAACTAACAAAAATAGGTGCATATCCTATCTTAACTGTATGTTTTGTAAATATATTTAAACAGATTTTGTGTTTAGACATCCAACTATAGGTAAAGTATAAATATATACCTTTAAGAGCAATGCCACACATTCTACGAGATATATTATTCATAGGTTAGTACTAGGCTAACTGCCCTTGCGAGCCATTGTAAGCCTAGCCAATTATCCCTTGTGAGACTCAAACCCTGTACCTTATTCATAGGTTCATAGGTTTATACTAGGCTATCTGCCCTGGGGCAATTACAAGCCTAGCCCGATTTTGTTTGGCTTACCCCACCCCTTGATTTGAGTATACTGTGCCCTTTTTAAGGTTTAGTTTACTGTGCCTCTGTCTAATAGTGACATGGAAGTAATCCCCAGGACAAACCTACGATCCCCCATCCAATCATCAAGATTCTTCATGAAGAGATTCAGTGAGGTGCTCTGCCTAACATGAATTGGAATTCTATTCCAAAGCGAAGGGAGCCTCTGGGTTATGAATCTGTCCCTCCAGCAAGTTCTATTTCTTTCTGTGCTGAGGTTCAAGTCCCTCGAGCATGTGGCTCTAAGGGATTTAGATTTACTGAGGTGGAGCATGTCCATTAATTCTGGATTGGACATAGCTTTATATGTCAGGCATAGATCGCCTCGAAGTAGGCGGTATGCAACTGAGTAGAGCTGGAGTTTTTTTAACCAAGCAGCATATGGCATCTGCTTGAGTCCCTTGATCCTCTTGGTGAGGTACTTTTGGGGTCTTTCTAATTGCTGCAGGTGTCGGGTAAGGTACATCCCAAAAGGGGCATTATATTCTATGATAGGCCTGATGAGGGATGAATAAAGGGGCACGATTACCTCTCTTGATCTAGATGTGAATCCTTTCATGATGAGGTGGGCTATGTAGAAGGTCTTTCTAACCACTTTGGCAATGTGGTTGTCAAAGGAGAGATTGCTATCAACTTGGGTCCCCAGATCCCTAATTACTTTCCCTGTACTTAATGGGTTACCACCTATGTGGTAATTTGTGGGCACATTGTTTTTGCCAAAGGGTAATTTGTGGGCACATTGTTTTTGCCAAAGGGTATGACTATACACTTTTTGGCATTTAGCTTTAGACCATGGCTCTGGCACCTGTTATCCGTCTCTGTGAGACCTTTTTGAAGGATGTTTGTGTCAGCTGGAGAGTCGATTATGGCGCCCAGTTTGCAGTCATCTGTGAACTTGGTGAGCCATAGTCCTGCCATGTTGGCCTGTACCTCGGAAAAGTATATACCGAACAAGAGTGGTCCCAGGACAGACCCTTGTGGGATGCCACTTGTGACCGGTTTCGAGTCTGACATGGCTCCAGCAACTCTCACTTTGTGGGTTATGTCTTTGAGCCAGTTTGTGACCCATCTTGTGACATAGGGGTTTATATTTAAGCTGGATAGCATATCTGTGATGCCCGAGTGGGGTATTGTGTCAAATGCCTTTGCTAGGTCCAGATAGGCTGTGTGGACTACCTTCCCTTCATCTATGGCTTTGGGGACTGTTTCAAAGAAGTCGACCAGGTTCAAAAGGCAGGATCTGCCCTTGACGAAGCCGAATTGGGTAGGATCTAGTGTCTGTAGGTCCCCAATGTCTTTGTTTATGAGCTCCATGATGATCCTCTCCATAGCCTTGCAGACTAGGCTAGTCAGGCTTATGGGGCAATAGTTTCCAGGGTCCGTAGAGGCTCCACCTTTGTGGAGTGGGACCACTGTTGCTGTACGCCATTCTGTGGGCACATATCCTGTAGTGAGGCTGAGATTGTACAGCTGTTTTATTTGAGGGGTTAGTTCTTCTTGGAGTTCATGTAGGACGCAACCCGGGACACCATCTGGTCCCATGGAAGCAGTGTTTTTTGCTTTGGAGAGGGCAGCCTTCACCTGAGCATCAGAGATGTTTGGGAGGCAGCCCGCTGCCAGGATAGATACTTGCTCTTTTGGGGGGGAGGGGGTGGAGAAGTTTGCACTGAACCTGTCTGCCAGGATATTGGCAATGTCTGTGGGTTCAGTGTATTTTTTGTCGTTTAGAATCAACTCAGAACAAGTCTGGGAGTTGCATCCCAGGTTCCTAACATAACTGAAAAAAGCCTTATGATTGTCTTTAGTGTCCTGTGCAATTTTTCTTTCGAAGCTGGCCTTGGAGGATTTTATGAGGGATCGTAATTTTTTGCTAGTACTGATCAGAGCTGCCTTCCCTATTAGGGATTTTGCTCTATCATGTAGTAGCTTCCTCCTTCTGTTGTACAGTTTATTTATGGCTGGGGTCCACCAGACTGGATGCCTGCCTTTGGATGATTGGGTCTTGGTTTTGTTTGGGATAGCATGATCCATGCATTCCTGGAGATGTCCGTCAAATGCATTTATATAGGATTCTGCAGTTTGGGCCGTAGTTTCCACTGGCTCTGGGGCCTTGAAGGATTCCACTTCGGTTTTGAGAAGTGAGAAGTTCGCTTTTGAGAAGTTTTTCACTGTGGTTTTCTGGGTTGGGGGTGGGGTCCGGATGTGGATATCCAGTGAAATTAATTTATGGTCTGATCTTACCAATGAGGGATATACTTCTGGTATGGAACATAGAGTACCCATGTTGGAAATGATCAGGTCTAGTATGTTATACCCTCTTGTGGGAGTGGTGACTAGTTGTTCCATAGCATTTGAGTTTATAATTTCCAGGAACCTTTGGGCTAAGGTGCTGGGGCTTGAGTAGTGCTCCCAGTCTATGTTTGGGTAGTTGAAGTCGCCCAATATAATGGTGTTCAGAGAGATCTTCATGTTCTCCAATGTTTTCAGGAAAGCCGAGTGGGATTCCTGACTTTGAGAGGGTGGTCTGTAGGATGCTATAAACTGAAAAGCAGTCTTGCCCACTGTTAGTTGCACATGGATGATCTCCGATACTTCGTGCAATGCCACTAACCTGGAGGTGTGGATATCCTTGATAAATATGGAAACTCCCCCTCCTTTTGTGGTTCAGTCCAGGTTTTGGGGCCGAAAAGCATGATATGAGGTATAACCTGGTAGTGCTGGGGTGCTCTCTGGAGCCCTGAACCAGGTTTCTGTCACTGCACAGATATCGATGTTCTCCATACAGAGGAGAGCTTCGAGTGCATGCATCTTGAGGTTAAGACTTCTGGCGTTTAGCAGCATTACCCTTAGTTTCTTGTTCCTTGTGCTGTCTATGGAGGTGGGTTTGACTTTTGAGCCTTGCCTAAAAAAGGCACTATGGAGGTGGCAAGAGCCTTTGCCAATATCCGAAAGCCTAGTAGTGACAGGTGCAAGCAGTCCCTAGCGAAGCAACGTGGCTTGTCGAGCATGTCATCCCAGGCTGACAGACACTGGATCCCCTTTGAATGACACCAGAATTTTAGCCAGTTGTTAAAATCGATCATTTTGTCTTTGTACTGTGGCATCATTCTAGGTGAGGGTAAGATGCTGCTCAAGGTCAGGGTCATACCGGCCTGGGCTACATGATCAGAGAGCTCCTCTATGTCTCTTTTCATGCAGTCCAGGGAGGTACGTCTCAGGTCATTCACACCAGCATGTACGATGACTGAGTCATATTTGTATTTGCTTTGGAGTGACCTGAGTGCTTGCGTTATGTGGCGGATCCTAGCACCCCACAGACAGCTCACTGTGACCTTCTCTTTGTTCAGCCTGGTGAGCGGGACGTCAGTATGTCTGACAATAGAGTCACCTATTACAAGAGTATCAGGTGTATTATTCAGCCTTAAGGGCTGTGGGTGCTTGGCACACTGACTTTGTGGGCTATGTGTTGTGCGTGTTTTGTTTTGGGGTAGAGTTTGCTTGGATGTCTGCTTTGGAGGTCTCTGTTGCTTAGGTAGATTTTTATTTAGAGCCTTTGAGTATATTTTTGTGTATTTATGTGTTTGGTTCGCTGATGTGGTGGGACTATGTGATACTGGAATTGTGTTGTGTGAGGTTACCTTTTCCTCCTGACTGGTTTCACCAGTTTTGAGATGAGAGAGCTCAGCCTCCAGTTTGGCTATATGGTTGCATTTCTCACATATATTTGAACCTGTTTGGAGGAGGAGAGGGTTGTCCGTGTACATGAGACAGTTGTAACATTGCCTCAAAATTCCCAGATTCACCAGCTGGACTGGAGAGGAAACCATTGACTGACCTTTGGACATGCTAGAGTAGTATAGGGAAACTGAATTAAGATGGACCAATAGGGGTCAAGGTAATTGTAGAGAGTATAAGAGTAAGTAGTGCTTATGGTTTAATAGTGCTAACTTGTAAGATTACTTATTTGGACCAGTGAAGGGCCTTAGAATGAGAATATTGTGTTTAATGTGAGAGATAGAGCAGTTCTAAGGGAAAAAGGGAAGAGCAGACTTCGTGGAGCCAGGAATAGTTTAAACCCAATTAGGCGGCGCTGCCCGTTGTTGCGCTATGCACAAAACCGCGCAAAACCGCGCAAAAGAGGGTTTGAAGAGAGGGAGATCAAGGAGTTTGGAATTGACCAAAAATTGCCAATAAAACTACAGTTTCAAGGCAGTAACCAGTCCCACAGGGCAGGGCAGGCTGCAAATGTTTATCACTGTCACTGATGAACAGAGTCTCTCAGCGGTTTCTCCTTTTGTGGGTGCCACAACAAACAAGAAAAGACTTGTGTTTGTTTGTAAAGCAAATACCTTAACCTTACCTTAACCCCAAACCCAAATATATATATATATGTATATAAATATAAAATATAAAATTGTGTAGACAATGAGATGAGACCTCCTCTTAAATATAGAATATCAGAAAATTGCTTGAAGGTTTGAAGGAGTACATTAATGCCCTAGTCATTCATATTTCTACAAATTGTTTAGAGCATATTGTTTGGGTGTTGTACTGAACTTGTGTAGTATCATGAAGAAAGATAGGGGATAGTCCATAGGGCTATCCCTTACCATGACCCGTGCCCTAACCCTAAGGTCCGTGATGACTGCAGCGCAGTGAAGGACATAGCAATGTCCTCCACTATGGTGCGATAGTCATGAACCTTAGGTTAGCATGGTAAGGGATAGCTTTACTAACTATCCCCTTACCCTAACCCATGCCCTAACCCTAAGGTCAGGACTATTGCACCATAGTGGAGGACATAGCTTGTTTTTTATGTCCTCCACTATGCTGCGGTGTTTTTTGGTGAAGTGTACTTACACAAAAGTTCACTTTTGTTAAAGTGAACTTTCGCAGAAGTGAGGCTTCCTATTACAAGTTCGAAGTAGTGAACTTTCGTTCTTGTAATAGGAATCCATATATATATATATATATATATATATATATATATATATATATATATATATATACATACACACACACACACACACACACACACACACACACACACACACACACACACACATATACACATCTGTATGTATGTATACATATATATACATGATATAGATATTATTTTATAAATTAATGCTTCTACGTTATCATTGTAATTACGTACAATGGCATCTTTATAATTTTTCTGATTAGTTTCTATACAAGAAAAATAATTGGTTGACACATTGTTGTTGTTATGTCTTTTGGCTTATGGGTCGGTTAGGGGTCGCCACAGTGGAGCTATGGTCCACTAATGTTTGGCAGTGGATTTTTATGTGCCGAGTTATCAGCCCTGATGCACAACCATCAATGAAGGCATGCCCATTCACGCATGCTTCCACACAGAAGACGCTCTAGCTGAGAATCAAAAGCGACAACGTCTTGCTGTGAGGCGACAACGCTACCACAGCACCACTACCATGGGAATTTATGACTACTATTTAAACATTGTTATTCTGTTTGCATCTTGGTATTCAATAAAGCACTGTTTGATATGGAAGCATATATATATATATATATATATATATATATATATATATATATATGTATATGTATATATATTTTATTAGATTGTTAATAAATTATGTGGTTGCTAAGCTTTACATGTCAGTGCTGATGCTTTCCTCTGAATGAAGGGCGAGTTTCTTTTTTGTGATTGATTGGACAGTCTCCCAGATGGATGGAGTTGATGGCGTTGGCCCGAGAATAGCATTTTAATTGGTGAAAAACATTTTTAATTGAAAATTCTGTTAAGACAGAAACAGGATCTGAAGAAGGCTACAGCTGAAAGCGCTCATCCTGAACATAGTATATCAAAGTGGATACACTTTGTGTGTCTTGTTTTTATATTTTTAATAAAATTGGATTTGTTTTATCTTTCAATTAAAGCCTCTTCCGTGGTGGTATGTCTGTGGTGATTTTCTTTGGATATCTTCTAAGTAAAGGTCAACATTTCTACATGCTATATTCAACTGATTAATTGAAATGTCTTCATAAGTATCAGTATAAAGCAAAGTTAACATTTTGTTACTATAGTCATTCGAGTCCATAACCACTAAACCCCCCCACCTTCACCAGGTTTCATAACTCTAATTTGTTTATTGTTTACAATTTCATGTAATAAGGCCTTTTCTTCCTTACTAATATTTTCAGTAACAGGAACACTTGGAGATTTCAAAAAGTTCTAAAGTCATTCTCACACAATTATTCAAGTATTGAAAAAAATAGGGTGCATTGGGGGGGTTAAATACACTTGGCCTTTTTATATTTTAGTCAATAGACCACCCCACGTGGTCCCTAAAATAAAAAGCACAATTTAACTTTCTTACAAATAATTTAAACTGGATCAACAACTCATCAATTCTTGCTTTCCGTGTAGGTAAAAAGGAAATGCCCCTTTCAAAAAGGTTAGCCCAAATACTATTAAATCAACATTACTATAGTTATACAATTTGAAATCACCTTTATCATTAAATACAATAGAGCAATCAACTAGTTCCTCTCCCAATAAGGAATCCTGCCTCCCCCCTCCAACTGTATGTGGGGTGGGGAGGTTGTCAAGTGTCCGAAATGTGTTGGTTGTACATATTTCTGCCTCTCTGTTCCAACAGTCTCTGCGACCTTTTCAAAGGGGGCTGCTCTAAAGGGTGTTCCCCCTCACTAGTTTCAGGGTCTACAACCTGTTAGATTTCATTCTGATTGTCATTAATATCATGATTACCATAGGAGTCTGTATTTCTCATATGTGGTGGGGGAGGGTAGGCACATCCTTTTTCGTAATCAGCCTTATCCCTTACAAGCTTTTTGCCTTTTTATTTTTCATATCCAGTATATCACTTTCAGTTTTCATTAACAACACAGTGTACTGTTCTCTTTTGCTATTGAACAATAAATCTCTGTGAATACTTGCATCAAGTTTTTCAACATCTAACAGGAGACTAGGCATTTGTCTACCATAGTCTTTAATCAATACCTCCAACAATTCACAGCTGTGCCAGTTAAATAAAGATATCAATTCATTATGAAGACTAGAGCCCCTCACTAGACCCATAGGGTATTTCCAACTGTGTAGCCCCTTAGTACAATTTATAATCGCAAACATTCTCTTAGGTAACTAACCTCAAGTTGCAGTTTTCTGGATTTCCATACCAGGATGGCAAAATCATCCAACTGCTTCTCCAGCATACCAAATGATTCATTCTGCAGTTGTCGACTCGTTTCCCAAAGGAAACTAGAATTAAACAAATCATGAAGGTTTTGGCAGCCAGTACTGTCTCCTCTCACTTCCAAACTACCATTACTCAATCCAGAAAGGGCCACACCACTCACAGGAAGTAACGATATATCATTAAGTTCCTCCCTTTCTCTCTGAGCCGGAGTAATGTCACTAAAAACAGAAACTTGCGAACTAAGCCCATTTGGGCCATTCTGGTTTTGGTTTTGACCTCCTAGAATTTTTGGAATTTTAAATGGCAATTGAAAACTAGAGCAAATAACCATCCCGGTTTAAATGAAACTATTTCCATATCTAATGTATTAAGATTAAAGGCTGCTATGTATATTTGAATTTTTCTATTTAATATGTTATATTATTTAAACTGTTTTTTAATATGTATAGATTGTGTTTTAGAATGTTTTATTGTTTATATTTGTTTAGGAAGATGGACTGTAACTTTAATTGTGAATGAGCTGAACGATTTAATTGGGGGTTTGTTAGAGTCATTATGTATAAATGATTGTGGAGGGATGTGGTATTTTATTCTGAAGAAGTCCTGTGAATTGGTGGGTGAAAGCGCTAAATAAATTATTTTTCTTTCATTTTTTTTGTTTCACCATCTTTTGTGTTTTTATTAGAATAAAAATAGGTGTACATATTTTGGTTTCCTCAAGTATGGGAATGGCATGTATCCTCATTCAATCTATGCATGAGTGATATATGTCAACCAAGGCCTGTGCCGGTGTCCTGATCCAATGCAAAGTGGTCAGATTTCTCCCAATCAGTGATACTATGGTACCTCAGCCACTGATGATAATGTTTCTTTTGGTGTAAGGTGTCACCTTGCTTAAAAGAGTGGGTAGTGTTGGTGCTAATGTATTCTGCTACAACAGTGGTGCTTCTACTAACATTTTCACCATCTAAAACACTGATATTTTTGGCATACTTTGCCCTTTTATTGTCAGGGGCACATTTTCCCAAATTTGACTACGAATTGTGACTCTGTTCACCTTGCATAGGTTTGCATATTATTAGAGCCTTATTTACCTACTCAGTTTCATTTACATATCATTATGTGGCCATTTCCATACATTGTCCAAAGCACATTTGTGCTTACTGTCCTGCAGCACAGTATGTAACTATGAATCACTACCAGGCTACATGTTGATGATTCCTGCATAAGTGCATACTGTTTACTATATAACTTGTCTATGAATTCTGGTCCCATTGTTGAATGGTAACTCTTTTCTGGCCACTGCAGAATTCCTGGCTACAGCAGATTCCCACATAGCCACTTGCAGGCTATTACAGATAGGCTCCCACCTCAAAAAATCAGCATATAAATTATCTGCTTCAGTGAGAAAATCTATATCATTAGAAAGTTTTCTCAAATCTCTGCTAAACTGTTCTCTAGAGATGTCACCTTTTATCCATCTCACATAAGTGCAAAAAAGTACACAATAATAGCACTGTACCCCTTTTCGTTGTGAATTCAACTGTGGTTCAATTTGGTTGCCTTTTTTACAGGTGAACAAATCCAGAAATGGTACTTTATTACCATGAAACTTCAAGACTATCATTACCTCCCATTTTGTACTGTCTTTACAGTTACGGATCATCATTAGAACATCAGCATCTCCAAATCATACAAAATAAATTTTCAGTAAATTGTTTGTAATACAAGATATTCACTGTACTGGTTGCTCCTCACAATGCAATGACAGTCTCACCAGTAGTTATTACTATGTGATGTGTAAGGCATAAAGGTCGCCTAACTAACTCACGTGTCATTTCTTTTATAGTGCTTTTTACTGTGTAAGAAGATATTCAATAATCTTACTACAGTTCTGCATCTTAAGTGAGGGCTTGCTAGTAGCTGTAGTTGCCTGCAAGTCAGATTTAATAAGAAGTGTTCTAGTGAAATGGCTAACATTAGGCCACTCTCAGATACCCACTTTCTGCAGTTAGTAGATACTGACCTTTTAAATTTATCTATAGCCTGTATTTCTAAAATGTTTCTAACAGGTTCTAACCGTAACCTCAAAATATGCATTAAATCAGCCATTTTTGACTTTACTAATTTGGTTGTAGTGACTGCTTAGCTGTGGCACTTGAATGCCTATACCTGAAGCGAAGCACCAATCCTAGCTGTTTGTTTTTTAGTTTCTTATAACTACGTGTACTGCCATCTTCCATGTCCATAAAGACTTTTAAGGAGTACCCAGTCAGGTGTGAAAATAGAATCCTGGCCTACTTCACTTGAGGCCGGTTTTCCCACATTGCTTATTTTTTGATTGCCACTAGATAGGCCTGAATGTCATCCACTGATCTGAAATTTTTCAGTAAGGTGATGGCTTGTAGAACCCTTAGTGAAGTGGCCTGTTGACCTACTAGGATTTTAAATTGTTGCAGAAGGCTTGATATGTGTTGCTCCATTATCACACATCACTTCTGGGGAACTATTGTAATATTTACTGAAGTCTCAAGTAACTTTTCCATTTTTAACACCAGCAAAGGCAACTACAACACAAATAAAAGTAGATGACAGTATGTAACAAATACCCATTTCTCTGGTACAAGAATCCTTCTCACAGTGCTGATTTCCATTTAGGCTTAATGTTTATGCCAGTCTTTCTAGTAACCCCTTTTTACTGCCTAGAGAATCTCCTTCAACGTGAATTTCCATACTGGCACAATGATAACACAAGAAAAATGGACTTTTTCTTTTCCTGAACAGAGTTAGAATAGTCAAACATTCAGAGAAAGGGAAGAACAAAGCAGGCCTGCTTCCACAGTCAGTAATTATTTCATTAATCATTGTCATCAGCATTAATGCATTCATTTCTTATATAGGACACATCTGTGGGGAAATTACTCAGGAATCACGTGGACTGCAGGCAACAAGGAATCACAACACACAGTCTCACTAAAAACTGCATTTTATTGCCCATTGAAAACCACCAATGTAGTAACTATTTTCATCATGCAATAGAAAACCAGTCTGAAAGCCAGCTTTATAGATTTCAAAACTCAGGTTTATTAATGGGGATAAAATACAATGTCCAGAAATTCAGTTTGGGGAGCAATATAAATCAGGATATACATATATTGTGAACAACTCTTCCAGAAAGCAAACAGTCCAAGTACTGGATACAGAAACCTTTACAGTTCAGGTTACTGCTTCTTGATATCCACTCATAATGCTTTTCCAAAAACAATTAAGTACTTGAAAAATCACTGCTCATTACAGCTCTTCCAGCTTTAAGCAGAATTTATTACACAGGTTGTAATGACCCACCACTGGACCAGTAATCAAGGAGTCTCAGTCCTCACCACTGACACCTGTGGGGGAACGTTCACTGGAGGATGACAAGTACACACACAATATTTCCAGATGCATCTCTCTGCATCAAGTGCAGTTTCCCTTAAGAGCACACAGAGACCACAGTCAGTCTGGGGTTGGATTCTCCCACTTCCTCCAGATCCACAATTAACCTTCCCACTGGCACAGCTATTGAGTTGAGATCTCAGCTGAGTGACCAAGCCAAGACCTCCAGCACCCTCTCTGTCCAACTAGTGCTTCGTGTCCCTGTCGAAGTAGCTGACACACACACACTCTTTGAGGGTTGTTCTACACACACACACACACACACACACACACACGCACACACACACACACACACACACACACACACACACACACACACACACACACACACACACACACACACACACACACACACACACATACAGACACACCTGGGAAAGGCTGGCACAGGTTTACTAGCTACTCCCCCTTCTGCCCAGACTATAAAGTCGTTTCTACTGACACCAGTCAACTCCTTATCAGCTACTTTAAGGCCCTTAACAAAGGGTGTCCAATTTTACTGTGTAATATTACTATTAACACAAATGATAGTTTGACCAAGAGCAAGGCTGTTAGGAGTGGCCCACAGTATCACCAAATAAATATGCAAGTACTCTCAAAACTTAAATATCTCTACACAAATCAGCCACAATGAAAGGTTAAATATATTTAATAATAAATAAATAATAAAACAAAAAGGCAAGGCTAAATATGTATTCATAGTGACATCAGAGTTCAACACCACAGGAAATATTTAAAACAACATTGCAAGATAGTCTGAAATAAAGAAAAATATCTAAACTAAGCTTTACTATATTCCTGACTGTATCTAAGAGAATTATACTATTCCGTAGAAACGTACTTAATTAGACCAACACAGATGCGGTGAATGTTTTTTTCTTGTTGTTATTGTCGGGTCCAAGACAAAATGCAGAATGTTCTGTCTCACTAAGAGACTTCTCAAAATAATATCTCAAATACTACTGCTGGGATAGCTTGCAGAATTATATCACTTCTTGTCATCTGACTTCTGGTTCCCAGGCCAAAACCCCCATTGCTGAAGCTGGCAGTATTTATCATCCACCTGTAAAAATATACAGACAAGGGCTTCTCCTCAGATCTCATTACTTCATGCTTTCAAGACTAGTAATTAGTTCACCCTAAAGACAATACTGAAAGTTTCCTAGTACAAACATTATGTCTCTTGCTGCATTGAAAACTGAAAGATACAATCTTTTATGGCCTAGCCATAAAGTATAAAGTAATTTAATTTCAGTTATTTTTCTGAAGTTAACCTCCTGTATTCCAGTTTCCACTGTCAAAATATATACACTTAAAGAGTTACAATAGCACATGTACATTTCTGTTCTCTTCCAGTAGGGAACACTGGGGATCCATTTTAAACACAAACATTTTACAAATACCTTTTCAACAACACACACGTCTGTATAAGCAGTTTGATACATACATGACATATAGTTCTAATACATTTATAACACAAGCATCTTATATAAATCATTTCGATATTCACCAATCACATATAATTATTTACAAAATTTGGTAGTGATACCTCCTTTTGTCACACTGGCCTTTCACTTCTCTCACACAGAACAGCTTCTCACATACATAGGTTCATAGGTAGGTACTAGGCTATTGGCCCAAGGGCCTATGTAAGCCTAGCCAACAAGGTTCACTGGCTTATGCCACCCAAGAAAGTTATTTTCCTGTGCCACTGTTGAGCAGAAACACAGAAGTGATCCCCGGGGTGTATTTCCTATTTCCCATCCACTCATCAAGATTTTTCTTGAAGAGTGCTAATGAAGAACTTTGCCTGACATAGATGGGTAGCCTGTTCCAGAGTATGGGAAGTCTCTGGGACAGGATTCTATCCCTCCAGCATGTCCTGTTTATTGTGGTGACAAGGTTTAGGTCCCTAGAGCATGTAGCTCGGAGGAATTGGGATTTCTTTAGGTGTATCATGTTCAACAGCTCTGGGTTTGACATAGCTTTATATGTTAGGCAGAGATCACCTTGGAGCAGGTGATATGCTACAGAGTTAAGCTGGAGTTTTTTTGAGGCGGTCAGTGTAGGGCATTTGTTTGAGGCCAGTAATCCTCTTTGTGAGGTACTTCTGTGGCCTTTCCAGCTGCTGCAGATATCTTGTGAGGTACATTCCAAAAGGAGAGTTGTGCTCTATAACGGGTCTAATGAGTGTCGAGTAGAGGGGAACAATGACCTCTTTTTTTCCTGGATGAGAACCCTTTTATGATGAGGTGTGCCACATAGAAGGACTTCCTGACTACTGTGGCGATGTGACTATCAAAGGAGAGAATACTGTCCACCTGGGTCCCAAGGTCTCTTATCATGCATTCGGTGTTAAGTAGATTGCTGCCTATGTGGTAGTTCATGGGTACAGAGTTTTTACCAAAGGGGATGACACTGCACTTTTTGGCATTGAGCTTGAGGCCATGGCTCTGACACCAGGGATCTGTCTCAGTGAGGCCCTTCTGTAGGATGTCCACATCATTTGGGGACTTGACTATGGCTCCTAGTTTGCAGTCATCTGCAAACTTCATTAGCCAGAGGCCTTCTGTGTTAGCCTGTACTTCAGAGAAGTAGATACCAAACAGGAGAAGTCCCAGGACGGAATCCTGTGATACTTCACTTGTCACTGCTTTGAGGTCAGATTTGGAGTCTGCAACTTTTACAGTGTGGGTTCTGTCAGTGAGCCAGTTGGCAACCCATCTTGGGATGTAGGGATTTATACCTAGTTTAGTGAGTTTAGCTATAATTCCAGAATGGGGGATGGTGTCGAACGCCTTGGGGAGGTCAAGATAGGCTGTGTGAACCACCTTACTCTCATCTACAGCTTTGGTGACTGCCTCAGAGAAGTCGATCACATTCAGGAGGCATGATTTGCCTTTCACAAACCCGAACTGGGTGGAATCCAGAGTTTGGAGGTTACCAATGTCTTTGTTTATGAGTTCCATGATGATACATTCCATGGCCTTGCAGACCAGGCTCGTCAGGCTAATAGGTCGATAGTTCCCAAGATCAGTGGTGGCTCCCCCTTTGTGGAGTGGGATAACTGTTGCTGTGTGCCATTCAGTGGGCACAAAGCCTGATGTGAGGCTATTATTGAACATGGTGCTTAAGTGGGGAGCCAGTTCATTCTGAAGTTTGTGTAAAATGCAGCCTGGGATGTTGTCCGGTCCCATGGATGCTGTGTTTTTGGCTTTAGAGAGTGCAGCTTTTACCTGCATAGTTGTGATTACAGGGACTCTGCATTCTTCCTGTATAGAAATGGGCCCTTTAGGGGGTGAGAGGGGAGTAGAGTTAGCACTGAACCTATCTGCCAGGATGTTGGCAATATCAGTTGGTTCTGTAATTTTCGTGCCTTTGTGCTGTAACTCAGAGCAGATCTGGGTGTTGCCATCAAGATTCTTGACATAGCTATAGAATGCTTTGTGGTTGTCCTTGGAATTAGCGGTGATTTTGTTTTCGTAGCTAGCTTTGGAGGATCTTATAAGGGATCTCAGTTTCTTACTGAGGCTGACCAGGGAGCTCCTCCACTCATGGGATTTTACTCCCTTTTGCAACAGTTTCTTCCTTCTGTTGTACAGTTTGTTTATGGCAGGGGACCACCAGATTGGCTTCCTTTTTTTGGAGGATAGCGTCTTGGTTCTGTTTGGGATAGCACGATCCATGCACTCGTGTAAGTGCTTATAGACTGCATTTGTGTAGGATTCAGCAGTTGTAACTGTATTGTCCATCTGCATGGGTGTCATGAAGTTCACCACTTCTGTCTTAAGAAGCATGAAGTTGGTTTTAGAGACATTTTTTACTGTGGTTTCCTTAATGGGGGGTGGGGGCGGGATGTGGATATTAAGGGTGATTAGCTTATGGTCGGATCGGACCAACGAGGAGTTGACTTCAGGTGTGGAACACCAGTCACTCATGTTGGTAATGACTAGGTCTAGGATATTGTTGACCCTGGTGGGGGTGTGGATAAATTGATCCAGGGCACTGGAGTTTATGAATTCCAGAAAGCGTTGAGCTAAGGAGTTGGTACACAATTAGTTTTCCCAGTTAATGTTGGGGTAGTTGAAGTCACCCATTATTAGGGTGCTTGGTTGAACCCTAATATTTTCCAGTACATCAAGAAAAGAGGAGTGGGAATCCTGGGGCATTGTGGGGGATCTGTAGCATGCTACAATTTGGATTGCAGTTTTGCCCAGAGTTAGTTACACTTGGATAACTTCGGATGCATTGTGCTGAGCAACTAGCCTGGAGGTGTGGATATCCTTAATGAATATGGACACACCTCTACCTTTGGTGTTTCAGTCCAGGTTGCATGGCCGAAAAGTGTGGTATGAGTTATAGCCTGGTAGTGCAGGGGTGCTGTCTGGAGCCTTGAACCAGGTCTCAGTCACTGCACAGATATCGATGTTCTCCATTTTAAGGAGTGCCTTGAGTGAGTGCATTTTGAGATTTAGACTTCTAGCATAGAGTAGCATTACCCTCAGTTTTTGCTTGCCTGTTCCTGTTATGGTGGTGAATTTGTTATTTGAACTTTGCCTAAAAAAGGCACTATAGGGGCAGCAAGAGCCTTAGCCAGTATCCGGAATCCCAGGGGCAACAGGTGCAGGCCATCTGTGGCAAAGCAACATGGTTTGTCGACCATGTCATCCCAAGCAGACAGATACTGGATCCCCTTAGAATGATACCAGAAGCTTATCCAATTGCTGAAGTCAATCATTTTGTCCTTGTACTGCGGTGTCATTCTGGGCAATGGCAGAATGCTACTCAGGGCTAGGGTCATACCTGCCTGGGCTACAAGATCAGAGAGCTCTTCCATGTCTCTTTTCATGTAGTCGAGGGAGGTACATCTCAGGTCATTCACACCAACATGGACAATGACAGAGTCATATTTGTACTTGTTGTGGAGTGACCTGAGTGCGTGGGTTATGTGGCGGATCCTGGCACCCGACAAGCAGCTGACAGTAACCTTCTCCTTGTTTAGCCTGGTGAGTCCGACATCAGTGTGCCTGACTATAGAGTCACCTATGACTAGTGTGTTGGGTACGTTGTTTTGCCTTATTGGCTGTGGTTGAGTGGCATACTGAGTCTGTGGGCTATGTGTATTTTGGGTTGTGTTGGGAGATGGAGGTTGCTTGCGTTTCTGCTTTGGAGGTCTCTGTTGCTTAGACAGATTACTATTGAGAGCCTCCGCAAATGTTTTTGTGTTACTATGTGTGGATTTTGGTGGTGTAGATTTAGTGAGACTATGTGATGAGTGTGGTGTGGTGCAAATGTTTACCTTCTCCTCATGGCTGTCAAGTTCAGTCTTGGTTGAGAGAGCTTTACCTCCAGTTTGGTAGATAAGTGCATCTCTCACAGGTTGTAGTGTTGGGTGGTTGGAGGACAGGGTTGTCTGTGTACATCAGGCAATTTCTACATTGCCTCAAGATGCCCAGATTCATCAGATAGACAGGAGAGAACACTGGGAGCTGACCCTTGGACATGCCTGAATAAACTATTTTCCTCTAGATAAGTGAGGAAAGTGAGTACAAGAGCTGTTTTTCTTTAAGCAAGTGAGAAAAGTAAGTACAAAAACTATTTTCCTCTAGGTAATGAGGAAGATTGAGTGCTATAGTAATTAGTAGCTTATTTAGTGCTTACAAGTTCTGAATAAGTGTTGAGCATGAATAAGCAAATTTAAGTGATAAAACTAAGACTCTGTATCTGCACTAGACGAGTTACAGGACAGAAACAAGTGCAAATGCAGGCTTTCAAATCAGAAAGTTGAGAGAGATGGAAAAGATTGCCCAAATGGCCAATAACTACAATTTCTGGGCCAGAACCACTCCTTATGTGGTAGACAGGTTACCTAGTGCTTACCACTCCCACTGATAAGCTAGAAGGCTTCCCTCCAACACAGAAAGGCTTGGGGGGCTCAGAAGCTTACATACAGTCCTGGATACAGCAAATCTGTATCTGGAACACTAGTAACAGGAAAGGTAGGAAATAGGCTTACAGTTTTTTTTTTTTTTTACAGAAAAGTAGCAAAAACAGTAGTAAAAAAAATTCACATGCAGTGCAAGCTAGCACACTTGAGTATGTAGCAATATTAGACCAAACACAGTTTAAAAAATGCAATTAAATTAAAAAGGACTAAAAGCAAGTGCAGAAAGAGTTTATTAGGTAGAATGTGGTAAAGAGATGGAGTATCCCAGATCAAATCTACAGCGGGGCGGGCAACTGCAAAAGCCAAATTTAAACTACAAACCAAAATAGGGAGAGTGGGTGGGACTAAACAGTTTCAACAAAGATCTAAGCAACGACTAACAGTACACACTTTAAAACCAAAAAAATATACTCAGCTCTGTATATTTGCAGATCAGTCTCTCAGAACAGTGAGACAACAGTTTCAACAGAGATCTAAGCAACAATTAAACTCTATAACCAAAAAAATATATACTCAGCTCTGTATATTTGCAGATAGTCTGGAAGGCAGTCTCTCAAAACACAGGTTCCAGCAGGATAACAATTCCTCAAACACAATTTATAGAAATAACTTCCAGTTAACATGGTTCTTTCTCAGTCCCTGGATGTTCCTTTTAACCCTGTCCATCAGGAGTGTGCCATTCTCTAACAGTACTGTCCATTTTATATTCTGAATTCATCTAGTTCCACATTGGTTTACATGGAAATATCTATATCTGCTTGGATAAATTCCTTTACTTTCCCACATAGATCTGCCCTTCTATTAAAGGTAACCCCAGATTTAGTGTAAAACTCTTTTATGTGTACTCCATGTTACAATTTATACATACAGTCCTATCAACTACTCCCTTAGCA
This sequence comes from Protopterus annectens, assembly GCF_019279795.1. NCBI lineage: Eukaryota > Metazoa > Chordata > Ceratodontiformes > Protopteridae > Protopterus > Protopterus annectens. Next base: position 107,065,666 of record NC_056734.1, read on the forward strand.
CATTGAAATCATTCCTCTGACTGTGTAAAGTAACCCCTAGTCCAGTGGGTGTTTCTTATTCAGTTTCATAGCCACAGCCATTGTTACAAAACCTACTTTATCTTTATTGAATTAAATCTGAATGAATCCTGCTATGGTATAATAATAAGCATTTTCATGAAATAACTCTATATTTAGTGTTCTACAAGTTTTCATAAACTGATGCCAGGTGCCTTCACTGTGTAGTAGTGACTTACTAACATGCTGTGTATTTTTTCTTTGCTTATATATGCATTTTGTCAGCCTTCTTACTAATTTGCTGAATTGTGTGTTATTGGCATACTTTCTCAATCTCCACTTAAATAAACCAAGGTGGTAATTCTTGACATGTTTTTCAGGTCTTCTGTGGAACAGTCACATCTTATTTACCAGCAATGATACATTCATAACAAGGTGACTCCTGCAGAATTCTGGAATTTCAAATGTCGCTGTAGATTGTTCAGGTTTTGCACAGTCTCTCCTGGGTTACAAATGGACCTGACATCTGAGTTTGCAGCAATACTTGGTATATGTCTTGCTAAACTAATGCATTTCTTAAAACTCCTGGTAGACACTCCTAAGAAAAGTCATAGTTATTTCTAAGACAGCCTAGCCATTCATCTATTTTAATCTAAGATTTGTTAATGTGAGCAGTAGTGGACAAAACAGTTGCCAAGAGTCTCATTTCACTTTTGTAGCTTTCCTAGGCATGGTAAATCAAGCAGAGAGCTTGCAAAACCCTTTAGCGCTGAAACATTACTGAGTCTAACAGACAGCAGATGGATTTGTGCCAGTGGCATAGTGTTTAGCTGGGTCTCTCTCCTTCAGTATGAAACTTGATCATATAGTTATTGTACACCTTTTGTTTTACGGCACATAGGGTGTTATCGCTGCAACTAGCAGCTCAGTACAACCTCTTGTCATCTCATATGTCGTAACAAAACAAGGTCTGCAGGTGGCAGGGCTTATGACATTGTTTGTGTTGTCATAGCAGTTTTTACTGCCTTTGTTTCATTCTGCTGAAGCCAATTTGTAAACCAGGATGCATTTAACTGATTTCTATTTTTTTTATTCTTGGCACATGCATGTATAGTTACGGCCCCGTGTCAATGACAGACATGCACATATAAATTACAGCCTTGTGTCACAGACAGACATGCATATAGTTCTATAGCCCTTTGTCACTAATGGTCATGTGCATATAAATTGCAGACTTGAAACATGTGGATGCAGATCTACAGCCCTGTTTCACTGATAAACTTGCATATAGTTGTCCAGCCCTTTGTCCCTTTGTCAGTGATAGGCATGTGCATATAATTCTAAAGCCCCTGGTCACTGATAAACCAGAGCATAAATACTGATGAGGCCATGTTTTCACATCAAGCAGGTAGGTAGCAGAGACTCTAGTGCAGTTATAAGTGCAACATATTCATTGACTTGATAACTTTTCCCCTTGGTTTGTGGAGTGTTTTTCCTCCTTGGGGGTGCTGCATGTGGCATTGTTTAGGGAGTCTAATTGAGCTTATGAGGAAAATGTTATTCTAATATAGAAGAGTTTAAGGTTTGCTTGGTTTTACAGGGCATTTTCTTTAAATAGATGACATGTATAATCTCGGGTCTATATTACATGAACGAGCGATCAAAATGTCGAGTACAAGATACTCAACATACTTTGATCGACCGTTCATGTAATTGGAACCTCCAAATGTTGAAATGTGGAGTTCCGAATTGTTTTGGTTGGCCTTCCTGGTGAGTGTAGCGTGTGACTTAAACACACTACACTGACAGGAATGGCTTCGTAAGAGGCTGTTTTATTTAATATACCAACTCTGAGATCGCTGTACATTGGGGAAAGGGCAATTTCCCTTTCCCCAATGTACAGCAATCTTGAAGTTGGTATATTTAGTTAGGGGGGGTGTGGAGGCACAGCCCCCCACATCGGGGGGTGTGGGGGTCGAAGCCCCCCACTTTGTTTTAAAAGTATGTGTGTTTGTGTAGGTGTTTGAGTGTTTGAGTGATGTGAGTGTGTAGGGGTTTGTATGAATTGGTTGTATGTGTGTGTATTTTATGTTTGGAGTGGGACAAACAAAATCTTTTGATTTTGTTTTTTTCAGTGTTTTTGTGATTCAGTGACATGATCGAGTGATCAAAGTATGTCGAGCATGTTGTACTCGACATTTTGATTGCTCGTTCATGTAATATAGACCCTATAATCTCCGCCTATAACAGAAAGCATCTGCTGCTTAGCTGAACACTGCACTGATAATTTATCTTACCTTTTGTAGCAGTTCTTTCCAAGTTATCCTTTTTTCATAAAAGGCTGCACATAAGATAAACATAGATGTCTGCAAGCTTTAATGGTTGCTAAGAGGCTCTTACTTTTTTATACAATGTGAATATTTCACAGTCATTTATACAGTGCATTTTTTTTTTCAGAATCACTGTTGTGGCTTTTCATCTACTACTGTCTGCATCTGGTAAAACCTATTTTCTGATTCAATTTTAACAGAATTATCTGCAGGGCAGCAGTTTAAAGTAATGTAACAGAATAACAACAAAGGTTAGGTAATTAGTTGCCAGAAGACAAGCCTTCTTTTTTGTCCCCACTGGCTTGACTCTCTACCCCTTCTGATGCCCTAGTGACCCATTTGTTCTTCGGTAGTAGGATATTAGTATGAGGGTATGTGCGGCTATACATGGTGGCCTTTGAAAACATGTGCACATGGGATTTTGGACTGTGTCTTTCACCTGAAATTGCATTCAGACTTGTGCACCTTTCACTGACACCATAAACCTCATCTCCCATTTTACCTACACAGTACTCCTGCTTGTTGTAGAATCCTTCCTTTCCAAGGAGACTAAACTTTCAGTGGTCATATTTTTGCCAGACCGCTAATATTCAAGTGGCAAGAATCAGGGGGCTGTCATTTGTAGCTGGCAATGGTGACAAGAATTTCTTTAATGGTGATAAAAATGCAGTGCATGCAAATGTCTCATGGCATCTCTGAGCACTTAAAGCTGTCTTGTACACTTTGTTAATGTAGGCTTAACCAACATACCTTGAATAAGAGAAGATAGCCTTCTAGTCTCCACTAATGGATGCCATTGTGGTGAAATGAGATAGCAGAGCTGGCCATTACCTGCTTAGTCATTATTTTTCCCACTGGATTCTTAGATGTTGATTCTACTGTTTTTATTATGGTTGCCCATGTAATGCCCATGAACTGGCCCAGCAATCAAGGAGCCTCAATCCTCACCACTAACACCAGTGAGGGGCATCCATATAGGGGAAGGATAATAAATACACACACAGTAAAGTACAATTTCCCTTAAGAGCACATAGAGATCACAGTCAGTCTAGGGCTGGTTTCTCCCTTTCTCTCCAGGTCCCCAATAAGACTCCCCACTGGCAGAGCTATATGGTCAAGATCTCAGCCTACTGGGCAAGCTAAAACCTCCAGCACCCTCTCTGTCCAATCAGTGCTTCATGTCCCTGCTCAAGTAGCTTACACACACACACTTTGAGATGAGTTATATACAACTACACAGACACTCCTGGGGAAGACTGGCACAGGTTCTCTAGCTGTGCCCCTTTTACCCAGACTATACGGTAGTACCACTTGTCACCACCCATTAATATTTATCAGCTACTAAAAGGCCCTTATGAAAGGGTGTCCAATTATACTATGCAATATTATTATCCAAATGGTAAGTGTGACTGAACAGAAAGGCTATTGGAATGGCTTTGTACAATATCACTAAATACATGCAATGTACTCTTAGAGCTTAACTAATCTCTACACAAAACAGCCACAGTTGAAATGTTTAAAAATATTTAATAATAAATAATAAAAACACAAGACAATACTTCTTACTACACAGTGCTAGTCAAGAGTTCAGAGATCACAGAGAAATACTTAAAATAATACAGTAGAAAAGTTCTGGCATCAATACAGAAAAAAAATAATCTAATCTTCCTAGTTCCTAGCTATATCTAAGAGAAAACACAGTTCTAAAATAAACTTACATATGGAACACAGGCAGAGTGGTGGTGAGTTGGATGTTCTCAAGACAAATGCTAAACGCCCTCTTCTTTCCTGTCCTTAAATTGATAACACAGTACCACTGATTAATTTCTTTTTGGTTCCCAGGCTAACAGAAACTCAGAGGTTAATAGCCCTTTTGATCTTGCAGCTGGTCAGGAAGCCAGAGCAATAAAATAAATTATACATGCAGATTCTAACAATTAACTCTGGTCTCAAAACAATAGCCAGAATTCCTTCATCCAGACATCTCGGCTTCAAGCCCTGAGATCAAAGACAGTCATGAAATGCTCGCCTTATCAGGTTTCTTACAGCAGAGTGCACTGTTACATTTTTTTCAGTTCAACATCCAATATAGTCTTTTCACATTTAAGAGAACAAGCTTATGCTTACATTAATATTTACAAATGACAGAATTATCTACAAAATTCTATCTAGCTAGGCTGGCAGCCTTTACATATCTTCACAGCCCATATAACTGACAGAGCTACAACCTCTATGCCAGTGAGCTGGCTCATCAAAAATTTGTCTTTGACAGGATGAAATCTGGACTGGTCTTGCTTCATTTCTGTTGCTGCTGAGTAGTACTTTAGAAGTCTGTTCTGGAACTCATATACATGTTTGATTGTTTACAGCTGGCATATTGGAATATCCCTACAGATGGTTAGTTCATTTATGTTTCTAGCATACTTTGCATGCTACTCAACAGGCAGGCATTGATGAAGGACATAACTGCTTGTATTATTTAGTGCTTTTGTAATTAAATGGCACACATGCAGTTGTGATATCATCTTTAGATATGTTAAACTAAACAAGAGAGAAGCAAGTGTGACCACATATATTAAATCGGATATCAGCTTCCATTTGCCATTTAAACCAGTAAAACTCTGGGAAATAGTATTTATCATTCTCAAGCTGCAAGACAACAAGTACACAAAACTAAGGTAAGCCTAATACCACCAATGTTTGCCAAGAACAATCAAGAGAGGGTAAATGCAAGTGATTAATCAGAAAATATTATTTATAGAGACTAAAACACCGGCTGGTGAGTGATTGCACCCAGCTTGCAGTCATCTGCAGATCTGGTCAGCTAAAGGCCTTTGACATTTGCTTAGATTTCAGATATGTATGTTCTGAACAGGAGAGAGCCAAGTACTGAGCCCTGTGGGACATCACCAGCAACAGGCCTCTTGGTGGAGGTGTATTCCCCCACCCTAACTTCTTGTGTCTTATCAGTGAGCCATTTGGCTATCCATCTGGTGACACAGGGATTTACGCCTAAATTTGTGAGTTTGTTTATAATACCTGAGTGAGGTATTGTGTCAAATCTCTTTGCCAGGTCAAGGTAGGCATTATGCACCATTTTACCCTTGTCCATGGCCCTAGTCACCTTCTCAAAGAAGTCCACCAGGTTTAGTGGGCATGACCTTCCCTTGATGAAATCAAACTGGGATGGGTCAAATATTTGAAGATTTCCTATGTCTTTGTTTATCAGGTCCATGATTATGCTTTCCATAGCCTTGCATATAAGACTAGTCAAACTTATGGGTCTGTTGATGGTCCCTGTTTTTGTAGAGGGATGACTATTGCAGTCCTCCATTCCATACGGACACAACTTGTCTGTAGGCTGTGGTTGAATAGAGATTGTAGTGGTTGTATTTCAAGATATTTAGGAGGCATCCTGGGATATTATCAGGACCTACTGATGCAGTGTTTTAGCCTTGCAGAGTGCAGTGAGGACCTGTTCTTTAGTGATAGTTGGGGAAGAAATGGTAGAGGGGGGATTTAAAACTGGAACTAAATTTATCAGCCAGAAAATTTGCTGTATCCTCTGGTTTGCTATAGAGAGCTCCCATTTACTATTAGTTCAGCACACTGATGTGTGTTCTCCTTAAGACTGCATCCTTAACAGAAAAATTCCTTATGGTTATCCTTAGTCTGGGAGGCTATTTTTGCCTCAGAGTTGGCTTTGGTGGACTTGATTACTGAGACTGATGAGGAAGTTGTTTGTCTCTTGGGCACAGCCCTTCCTAGTTTTAGACAGGATTTTCTTTCTTTTATTGTACAATCTATTTATACTGGGGTTCCACCAAGGGGGCTTTTTTGGGAGCTTGGTCTAGGTTTATTTTGATTTGTTACTTCTGTTTCCTTTGGTTATTTATATTTTGTACAGAGTTCCCATAAACACTTCTGCACAGGCCACAGTGTTATCTGAGTTTGGGGTAGGGGGTGGGCTCTTGGAAGTTAGGTATTCCATCACTTAGTAGGAGGTAGTTAGCCTTGGAAAAGTTCTTAAAGGTTCTGGAGTTTGCTGGGAGTTCATGTTTACTATTTATCTCAAGGGTGACCACTTTGTGATCTGATCTGACCAGTGAGGACATTGCATGGGGTGTGTGTGTGTGTGTGTGTGTGTGTGTGTGTGTGTGTGTGTGTGTGTGTGTGTGTGTGTGTGTGTGTGTGTGTGTGTGTGTGTGTGTGTGTGTGTGTGTGTGCAAAGTTCCCTCATAAATGTGAGTATCATATCTAGGATATTTGTACCCCTAGTAGGTGTGCAGAAGAGGTGTTCTAGAGTGTTTGCATTGACAAAATGCAGGAATCTTTGAGCCTGCATGTTAGTGGTTGTGTATGTATCTCAGTTTATGGTGGGATAGTTGAAATCACCTATGAATATGGTGTTGGGCTGAATGGTGAGTGACTCCAGTGCACTCATTTATGTGCTATGGTTATCCTGGGTTATAGACGGGGACCTAAAGCTAACAAGGATATAGTATGCGACTTTACCTAAGGTTAGTTGGACATTGAGTAGCTTGTGTGTCATATTGTTTGACCACTCTTAAAGTATGCTTACTACACCCCCACCTCTTGTCCCTTCTTGTGTGGTAACTGGCCTAAATGTGTGGAAGGCATTATAGCCTTGTACTGCCAGGGTGCCTTCTGAGGCTTTAAACCATGTCTCACTAACTGCACAGATGTCGACGCACTCCAGGTTGAGGAACGCTTCCAGGGTTGCGTGGTAGTTTGCCTTAAGGGCTTAGAGGCTGAGACATTTTGAGATGTGGTTGAATGTGTCCTGGGGAGTGTAGTTTTTTTGGAGTGTTGGGAAGGTTGCTGAGGACAGAGTATGGGAGGCCTTTGAGATTTGGGTAGATTATATTTAAGAGCCTCGTCATATATGAGCTCATGTGTCTGATCCATGGCAGGTATAATGCACCTGTTGCTGGCAACCTGCTTTGAGATATAAGTGTCACTATGCAAGAGCTTTAATGCAATTACATTTTATGCATACTGTGTCAATCTGCTTTTGAATACGGTAGCTGTCAGTAAACATGAGACAATTGCTACATTGTCTCAGGATGTCTATTTCTACCTGGTGGCTGAAGAGAGAGTAGGACAGCGCACTTCAAGGTTATGGAGCCTGTTTTTTTGTGATTTATGAGGGGTGGTCCAAATGGAGTTTGTAACTAACTGAATTTGAAGTTGTTGGGCTAGGGGGAGGTCTAGAATTAATCTAAAACAACAATCTGAGGGTAATAATTCTCAGCAGGCAAACTACCAGCTCTACACTCAGCTAGATACTTAAGAAAATACCAGAGGAAGTTTTATGTGGAAAATTACAACTCTAGCTACCTGCATCTATACATGGCACTGTAAACCACTGCTGCATAGGGTTGTCACCAGTCCCACTTTCTGAGGGACAGTCCCTCTTTGGGCAGTTGTATCCTGCAAAAAAGATTGTAAAAATGGCAAATGTCCTGACATTTTATGGCAAAATTATTTCCTATATTTTATGTAATAGTTGCATAAAACAGTTATTCTGTATCTGAAACACCTAAATGTTATAAGAAACAGAATAAGCAGCTAAAATGCTACAAGAATATGCTTTTTAGGCAAAAAAGTGAAGTTCTGTCCTTTGTATTGGCCGTGGGTATGTTTTGGCCTGCAAAATCTGATGTTTGTACCACATTTATCCCACTTTGGGCATTTCAGAAGGTGGAAACCCTACATCTGCACAGCTTAGCACAGCATCTGTATTACCTGATTGAACATTTAGGTTAGCAAATACCTAAATGTCGATCTGGTAATATCGAAAAATTAAAACAGCGAATGGCCGATTTAACATAGGGAATGAATTTCCTCCTCCACAAAAAAAATAAATAAACTTTAAGTCAAGATGAAGTGGGGGGGCTTTGCCCCCCAACCCCCCCTAACTAAATATACCAACTCCGAGATTGGTCTATAGTGGGGAAAGGGGCAAAATGCGTATAACAGCCAAGGGAATTATTTCCCTGCATTAAATCAGCTGTTCACGTTTTTTTGCTTTCGCTATTACCAGATCGATGTTTAGGTATTCGGGGATTCGCTAACCTAAACATTCGATCAGGTAATAGAAACCCTTAGCACAGGCATAGCCGGCCTTAGGCATAGGCCAACTAGGTGTCCGCCTAGGGCGCTGCTGTAGCAGGGGCACTTTTCCAGTATTTATTTGGTGTAGGTAGACCACCAGGGGGCGGGGGGGGGTGTGGGGGGGAGGGGGGGAGCCCTTTTGCCTAGGGCACCATCTGACCTAAGGCCGCTGCTGAGCACAGGTTATAGAAGATAAGCTAGAGAGGAATCCAATCAGGAAATAGTAAAAATACATTATAAGTGCATGTATATAAAGTTCAGATCCTGGAGCAATTCACGATTCTCTCACTATTGTGAGTGATACTACAAGACTAAGGTCCCCATACTAAGTAAAATGCAAACAGTAATGTAGTCACCCTTTTTTCTCCATCTTATTAACACATACTAACCCTAACCCTACCCCTAAAGTGCAGCTTACCAGCAAAAACCTTTTCCATTACACTACCACTACTCTGGGCAGCTAAAACAGTCACCACACAATGGCAGACAGACAGGCAGGCAGATACACACACACACACACACACACACACACACACACACACGCACACACGCACACACACACACACACACACACACACGCACACACACACACACACACACACACACACACACACACACACACACACACACACACACACACACACACACACACACACACACACACCAGATATATCCCCTTATCTAATTCTTACTCTAAAGTCTAAACCTAAAACTCACACACAAATGCACTCTAACTTCCAGGTCCACCACTTGCCTTTCTTGACCATGTGGAATACACCCCCAAAAAGCATTTGACCAAATTCCCTGTAGTTTAATATGTACAGCAGTTCAGTTGTGTTGCACAAGCAAGTGTCAATCAACTAAACTGCAACTGCTGAAACAATTAGTGAATATTTTCAAACTGACGTTTCTTAACTCACTCCTGGACTCATTCCTCCCACTCATGGCCAACAAACCCAGGACAAAGATCACAGCGCCACTCCAAAACTGGCATTTGTATTTCAGGTCATAAGCACTGATTTGAAAAGAAACTCCTGATGAAACATACAGAGCTCCTAATTGCATCAGTTTCCCCCCAGGTTGTTCAATTGCTCTCACAGTATACAGCTAAATCTTTACTCTTAATTTATGCAACCCAGTGATTTGAATATGCCCTAGACTTGATATTCATACTGTATGCAGTGACCTCAGACTTGGTGCTGGGGACGGTCTCTTGCTCAGTCCATGTCCTTGTTCACATTAGAAGGACCCTGTTTTACTTCCCTTAATATTCAGATTACCGACTGTTATAACTCTTCTGTTAGACTGTGTTTGCTTCCTTTACTGCGACTGCAGAGCTTTGCAGAGGACCTTGCTTTCTTCATCACTACTGCAGTGCCCTCTAGAGGACAATATTGGTGATGCAGATGAGTTGGTTTATAGCTATAAAAGTACTGACCACTGCTCTGGGCTTGGTCATCCATATTGTGGACTTCCTGTTCCGTTCAAGAACAATGGTTTGTACCTTTGATTCTGCTGCTTGTGATGGAAAAGACAGAGATTGGAATGTCACTGAAAGTGTGTGAGTTTCTGAAATTATAGGTTCATAGGTTCATAGGTTCATAGGTTAGTACTAAGCTAACTGCTCTTACGAGCCATTTTAAGCCTAGCCAATTATCCCTTGTGAGACTCAGACCTTGCACCTTGTGTTTGTAAGGCAAATACCTTAACCATTAGGCCACCCTCCCATATTAGGCCACCCATTATATACCTGATTTGGAGGAAAATTATATTAGAAGAGTGAAATCTGTCACAATAAGGCATCATTCCTGTCCAGAGAGCTCTCAGCAGTATCAAAATGACTGGCCATGCTTTGTCAAGTGCTGGACAGTCCATGTGGCCTGACCTGTCTTTCCATTCATAAAGTGCTTATATCACATCTCTGCAATGGTTTCACATTTTTTTTCACCAGAAACGATTACACCTCTAGATACATATTTCCCTTTCAGGTTCCTTGGGCAGCATATTTATTGAGACTTAGTGTAATCTTCCCCTTTCTGGTTGTTATTCTAAATTTGTACTTTCAATAAGCTCATGGCTGAGATATCATATATGCATCTTACATCATGAGGCCTGGTTCCCTGTCCTTCTAGGATGGTTATTGCCTGCCTGAAATTGCTAGGATCAGCCACTTATCAGATTTTCAGTCTTCTATGAGGACTGGAATTTTTCTGTCTTTATTAAAGGAGGCCAGAGTTATCCCAGAATTCAAGAACCCAACAGTTTTGACAACTATTGTCCTATCTCAAACCTTCCTTTTTTAGATAAGATTGTGAAGAAAGTCACTTATATGTAACTTAAATTTTATTTAGTAGTCGCTTATGTTTACCCAAATCCATCTGGATTTTACTATAGCACCAAAACTGCCCTCATTAGGGTAGATAATGATTCTTGATGATGGAAATCAATGTTTTTATTCTGTACAGTTTCTACCTGATCTCTCTGTGCCATTTGACATTATCAGTCATGGTATCCTCATTAAAAATGTGTGCTTCTACTGTGGCCTGTTGTCTATGGTGCAAAGTTTGTATGCCTCTCATATTTCTGAATATACCCAAAAGGTGATTTCAGACTTTGATAACTATTATTTCTACCTTTTGGGATGTGCAATGATAAAGTTTGGTTATGGGTTTGTTACTTTTCACACTGTTTATATTATCACTTTGAAACCCATTAGAAGAAGAGAGTTGACCTTTATTTTAGTATTTATTTTACATATTTTTTTATTTTTTTAACAGATTAGGTACGTCAGTCCAAAGATCTGTTTCATTTATGACCTGGGCCACATAACTAGATGCAAACAATGTATAAATAGATGCTACAATAAAACATGATACAAACAGCTAATGTCTAAACCGTAATATAAACAACACTCGAGTGTCATGAGCAAAAAGAAAAAAATATACTGCAAACAATAGTTAGATGATCATAGCAAAGTTAAACTTCCTAAAGAATCATAGTATCCACAAATAAAATACCCTAGGGGAAGCCAAGAATAAATGGATGACCAGGTAGGCTGCCTTAATAAAGGTACGTTGGGATGTCGGTGAAGAAGCTGGGCTACCGGTAAAGCCTTGAGAAAGGCTGTGCGTACCTGATCACTTGTGGTTGAAGGCTGAGTAAAGCCTTTAGAAAGGCTTCGTATATAGGTCGTAGTTCCGGCTGGTCAGGTCGCCTGGTGAGAGGAACCACTAGTGTGGCAGCTAGAAATCAAAGATGAAACACACAGAAAAAACGGGCAAAACAATGTAAATGTGGCTCGGCTAAGGAGCTCTGCTCGCCGTGGTGGCAAAAAACAACATAGTCGAAGTTCAGATTCTAGAAGGCCATACTTTATTGAAGTAAAAAGTACCAGAAGTACAATCACCATCGAAGCGTAGTTCCTTAATGGAAAGAGTGATCCTGAGGATTTCCTTTTATAAGAGTACCTGGGGGTGTGTCAGTGGGAGCCAATCAAGTGTGGGTGAAAAAAACTTTATTGTGATTGGGCACGACAACTTGACATCACACCTTACAATCTGATAGGTTAGATACCCTGAGCCAGCTCATATGTGGTTAGTAGAATCACTCTAAACCTACAATAGTGAAGTTCAGAGATTAACTAAAATTAGCTAAAAAAATGTAGTTAACTAAAAATAGTCTTGCTGGAAAAAAATCAACCCTTGCTGGTAAAATACATTGTTAGGCTACACTTTTCGAAATCTTCGTCAGGATGGTGGATGACCTAAAAGAGCATAATAAGCAAAGCCAAGCATACTAGAGAAATAGCAACAACATGTATGTAAAATAACATGTATGTAAAATAAGAAACAGGCTAGAAAACCAAAACATAAGACCAAAAAATAAGAACCAGGCTCGATATCCAAAAAATAAGATACAGAAACTAAAAAGAGAAACAAAATAGTGAAAAATTCTTAAATAATGGATATCAATCGAAACTAATGTATTAAGATATGGAACTGAATGAGGGCTGTTAATTAAAAAACAAATCTTAAAAAGGCACTGATATGTAAGCTGAAAAGCTAGAAAGACACGAAAAAAAGTAATACTGAACCATTGTAGAAAACATGAAAGACACGAAAGACAAGAAAATATATATAGATGAACCACTGACCAAAAACAAATGAGTCCGAATTTGCCAGGGGAAGTATCAGACCATGGGCTGGAGGTAGACTGATGAGATCAAAACTGGCTGTCGCACGAAAGGTAACATTTCGTCGGTAAATCTGTTAGAGGTCCAGGCGCAGAGGTTGTGGTATATGGTGTTGTATCTTTCTGAGATACAAGACTGGGGTCAAAGATTCCGCATAGTTAAGGCCTGGTCTTTTCCTTGCCTGCAAACGTATTTGCCACTCGAGTTCCCTCTTCTCAAGCAGCGAGTTGTGGTCCCTGCCTAGTGGGGATTTAGGGATGTGTTCAAGAACATGAAATTTGAACGTATTGTGTCCTAGGTTCCTGGGAGCATGCACTGCCAGCTGGTTTGTTACTTTCAAGTATTTTAAGTCATGCAGGTGTTTTGCTATCCTCGTTTTAAGGGAGTTGACTGTCTTGCCCATATAGAAAGCATTGCATTTGGTGCACGCTGCCCTGTAAACCACTCCTGTGACACTGCAGTCACCTCTGACATTAGTTGTGTAGTGTCTCCTGCCATTGGGGCAGTAAAAGCCTGTGGCACCGCTCATGTATCTACAGTAGTAGCAGGGAGGCTCACTGAAGGCAAAGGTACCAAGGTTGTCAAGTTTAACTTGGCAGGGGTGTTCCAGAAAGTCCCTAATGCTTCTCCCTTTTCTAGCTGTGAAAGAGGGTTTCTCTGGAAAAATGTGGCCAAAAGACCTGTTATTTGTGATGATGGGCCAGTTGTCCATTACGATCTAAATGATGTCTTTGTAGTCCATAGAGAAGTCCAGGATGCATTTGGACTGGAATCTAGTTTCTGGGGTGGTCTGGATCCTGGTGTCAGTTAGAGCCCTAGGGGCGCCAAGTTGGAGCTGGCTGATAATGGGGTCAAGGATCCTGTTGATTAGCCCTTCTGAGTAGCCTCAAGCTAAAAAGTCCATTTGTAGCTTTTGAATGTTGGTCAAGAAATCCGTCAGGTCCTGGGAGACTCGTGCTATACGGATCCCTTGCAATTTAATCATGCTCACCTTCTGTTTGAAGGGGTGCATACTGGTGGCGTGCAGAAAAAAGTTTACCCTAGTGGGTTTTTGATACAGGTTGTGTGTCAATGTGGTGGAACCTTGTTTCTTCCTCAGGTAAAGATCCAGAAATTCGATCTCCTCTGTACTTTGTTTGCTGGTAAAACGCTAACAGTTTGTAATAAACAAAATATCATAAGTTACTTTAAAACGTTACAACAATCATATTAGTATATGTATATCTTATGAAGACTACATTTCACTTCAATATGCAGCAAATTAGTATATGCAGAATGAAATTTACTGAATTGTAATCTCATATCTGCATAGGCTCATAAGTGATTACTAGACTAACTATCCCAGGGGTCCTTTTTAAACCTAGCCATGTTTTCCAGATGTATCTGACAAGTTTTGATACCCTAGGGTTATTTTAAGGGGTATATGTAGGAATGGACATGGGTGGTTAAGCATTTGCAGGCTGCCTCTGTCTACTAGAGATATAGGTGCCATACTAGGAGTAAATTCCTGATTCCCCAACCACTAATCCAGTTACGTTTGAATTAAGTTAGGGAAGAACTCTGTTTCACGTGGATGGGAAGCCTATTCCAGAGAATTGGGTAGTCTCTGAAACACATACATTTCTCTTCATCATGGCCTATTTATGTTGCAAATGAGGTTTGTTTTGCAGATGTGCAACAAGTTCATCAGAGCAATATCAAAAGATGCTTTGCAGGCCAAGCATAGATTGCCTCTCAGCAGTCTGTAGGGGACTAAGTGCAGGGGTGGGTCTTTGAGGTGGTCCATATAGGACATGTTATTTTTGCCCTGTAGTCTTTTGATGAGGAACCCCTCTGAATGCTCCAATTGTTGCATATGCCGTGCCAGGTAAGCATATTGGACTACTGCTATGAACGTGGACTAAAGTAGGGCTGTTTTAAGTCTTGTAAGCTGTTTATTATCTGTTTGCTGTTAGTCCAAGGTCTCACTTACTCTGAACATGGAGAGTACCTAGAAGTTCAACATTTTTATTTTATCTGAATGCTGGTGCAAGAACATTTTTAGATGAATTCCATTTTTTTTTCTTCTAGGGTCACTGGGGTTCCCATTACAGACACTGCATTTTATTTTTCTGGTGACTCCCAGCCTAAGGGCTCAGTAGGTTTTTACATTTAAGGATATAGATGTACCATTCAGTGGAAGCTCCACCTTGAACATTAGGATTATTATTTTTTTTCACATTGTAATTGCCTCTAGATGATTGTCACTTTTGAAGTGACATCCTGACCCATATGCAAAAATGGAGAAAGTTGTGACTAGATGGATGGATGGTTCTACGACATACTATTTTTGCTGAAAAAAATTCTAAGTTTCAGTTTTTGTACATCGAAGTCAAGGCACCTCTGAACTAATCACAGGCAGTGCACTATATCACCACAATAAATTGAATTTTATAAGACTTCATTATGAGTAACGATGTCAGCTCAATCTCTTCTTGTAGTTACCTAAATAAGATATTATTAGTTAAGACTTAATTATATGTTGACTTTTTCTTAAACTATAAATGGCCTTCATAACCCTTAGAGAAACTGTAGATATTCATATATATTAAACAGTCACAGACTGACACAGTTTGCCTGTAAGTAGGGCTCTTGAATGACATTAAAGCGAGAAACCCTCTAAAACAGATTTTTCATTTTCCTGTAAGTGCTGTATGAATGACTTTAAAATGATTTTTGTGGATTTTTCTAAAATGTATTATTTACCATCTGTGATAGACAAGCAGAGGTGCAGCAGTTCTTTTTCTTTAAATGACTAATATGTTAGTGTATTAAATAATGTCCTTTCATTCACCACTTCAGTATTCCTTACAAATGGGATTCCCTGCCATGAAGTCCACTGTCTGGCCAGTTTACCAAAGTCTACCATTGTTTTAAGGTACTCTGAATGTCACCTTCACACTCCATAAAAGTGACATTCAGGTGTGTCATCCTCAGAACTTCTTTGCCACCAGTCCAAACGTTGTTTTAGCCATCGGTCTGTTACCTCTGTCCATTTTTTTTTTTACCATTTTTCTGTTTGTTGGCATTCCTGTATTTACTCTTGTTTGCTGGAGTCCTCACAGTTGCAAATAAGTAGCCAGTTGGGTTTTTGGTTACTTTTTCTGTTTGTTTTGTGCTGTTTGAGGTTAATGTCATCCAGGAAGGGTAAATGCCAGTGTGGGAGACTGATTCCCCATAAAGACCACCGCAGTAAGTGTCTTTTTTGCCTAGATGACCATATGTCTTGTCCAATTTGATAGGAGTTTGTTCCCAAAACTCTTTGTAGTAGGCTGTCTTCCCTTTCCTTGTATGTTGAGAACCAGCATCTTAAGCTTCTTGGTGCAGATACTATGGATGGAACTTTCTGCCCTGAGGGTCAGCTGACACGGAAGAAGAAGGTGCATAAGGTAAGACTGGAATCTTCCACTGTCCAGCCTCTGCCAGAAGTTTCTCCTGAGGTTATTATGAACCTGGAGGCTCGCTCGGTTGTTTTGTCAGATTCTTCTACTGTGTCTGGGTTGGAGGCCAGTGAGGATCTGGTGGGCAGCAGGTTTGACGAAGCTTTGCAGGTGTCCATTTCAGGCATTCAAAGGGAACTAAGGCTGACTATTTCTGAGGGGTCTAGAGGGGTTCTACAGTTTCTCATGAGGGAAAAGGTTCCTACTGCAGTTGTGGAATACCGTTCTGATTCTGGGCCTTCTCAAGTTTCTAGGATGGATATCCCCTTAAAAAAGAAACAGAAAACTAATCATGTTTCTTCTGCTCCTAGGGATCCACAAAGTGAGTGGCAGGCCTTTACTCAGGAGTTATTTAATGCTTTACTGTCATTGAGGCTTCCTCAAGGGGTTTTAGTTGCTGCTCCTCCTTGGTCCTCTTCCTCCCCTAAAAGCCCCAGGGAATTGCATTCTTCTGAGGTGGATTCTGATGATGACTCCCTTGCTTATTCTATCCAGGTTCCTTCTCATTTAGACTATGGGTCTAAGGAGGAGAATTCTCATACTCTAGATAATCCTCCTGAGGAAATTTCCTTTGGGGACACAGTCTCTAGGATGATGGAATTTTTTAAGTGGGATTGTGCCCAGGTTTCGTATATCCATAAGAGGTACTATGAGTTACTGCAGTTGGGATCTCCTAATTCTGCAGCCATTCTTCCTGTCTTGCTTGCTTTGTTGGATGCTTTTTCCAATGCCTCTAAAGTGCCAGATTTTCTGCCCTCTGCTCCCAAGAAGTCTGATAGGTTTTATATGGTGCCTGAGGATTGCTCCTTTTTGTTTAAATCTCCTGCTGCTGACCCCTCTGTGGTGTCTGTAGCCTCTGATAAGCTGTCTCAATTGCTTCCTTCATCCAAGTTACTGCCTTCTGACAAGGACAGTAAAACCATGGATAGGCTGGGTAAGAAGGTTTATACTTCAGCCACCCTAGCTTTTAATTATCAGACCCATATCTCTAGGTATGTCTTGGCTCTTCTTTTTCAGGCTTGTCAGATTCTTTCTGATCTTCCAGACTCTGGGAGTAAATCTTCTGCTCTTTCCTTGCTTGGGACTTCCTCTCAGTTAGTTTGTCATTCTGTTAAATGTAGTTATGATGCAGCAGATGCCTCTTCTAAAGCTGCTGCTTCTGGTTCAGTTCTGAGGAGATATTCATGGCTTTGGCTTCAACCTTTGCCCGGTGATATTAAGGCTAAGTTGATAGATGCTCCTCTGGATAATACTGTTTTGTTTGGTGAAGCAGCTGCTGGTTTATTTAAGTCTTTTCAGGACAAGGGGAAGGCTTTACAGGAGCTTAAGAAAGTCTTTGTTACTCCTGTACCTAAATTTTTGCAAAACTACCCTTCTAAGCTAGCCTTTGTTCATAGGCAATCTTGCCCTCTTTCTAAAGGTAAAAAGGGTAGTAAACAGACTCCTCCTGCTAAGGCCACTCAGAATGCAGGGGTTCTTAAGCCTTCCTTTCCTGACAAACCAGGTGCTGGTTGACTATCCACCTGTTCCTGGCCACATTCCTCTTTCTCTTTGCCTTTCTCTTTCTATTTCTCTTCCTGTTGGCTCTGAATCACCCAGGACTCTTGGGTTCTGTCAGTCATTCAGCAAGGGTGATTCATGGTCTGGATTTCCCACACTCTTTTATGGGAATTTCTCATCCTTTTTGGGAACAGCTTCCTTTTTTTCCCAGAGGTTCTTTGAGACCTCTTATCTCATGGTACTATTCAAGAGGTGCTTGTGTCCCAAAGGGGGGAAGAGTTTATTCAAGAATGTTTCTAGTGCCCAGAAAAGAAGGTACTTGGAGACCTATTCTAGACCTCTCCCATCTAAACACCTTTCTGAAAGTGCTTTCCTTTTGGATGTTGTCCCTTCAGTCCCTTTTTCCTCTCTTGCTTCCTCAGGCCTTTCAGGTGTCTCTGGACCTCAAGGATGCTTATCGCCATATTCTGATTGATCCATCCTCTTTTCAGGAGATTTTTGCATTTCTTTGTTGTTTCCTGGCATTTTCAGTTATGTACTTTGCCCTTTGACCATTCTGCTGCCCCAAGGGTATTCAATAAATGCCTTGCTCCTGTGATTGCCTTTTGCAGGCTTCAAGGGATCCAAATCTTTCCTTATTTGGATGACCTGCTGATTCAGGCATCTTCTCCAGAGGTCCTTTTGTAAAATCTTAATTTTACCATTTCTCTTCTTAAGAGCCTGGGGTTCACAATAAACTTCAAAAAGTCTTCCCTGACTCCTTCTTAGTATCATGTCTTTCTGGGTTGCAGGATTCAAATGGTGCCAATGCTGGCATCCCTGCCTCCTTCAAAGGCATTAACTCTCATTTCTTTCTTTCAAACTCTTCTTCCCCTGGCCTCCATTACAGCCAGGGAGTTTCTGAGAGCTCTGGGGTTCATGGCTTCCACCATTCCGATGTTCCTTCTGGCCAAATTCCACATGGGGAAGTTCCAGTGGTTTCTGAAGTCAGTGTGGCTTCAGCATGCACATCCTCTAGACTTTCCTGTTCCTCTTCTCCCATGTCTCAAGAAAGAACTTCTGTGGTGGAGTTAGCAGTTGTCTCTGAATCCAGGTCTCCCTTTTCAGCCTCCTCTTCCCTCTCAGGATTTGTTCACAGACTCTTCAGATGTGGGATGGGGAGCAGCGTTTGGCTCCCTGAGGGTTCAGGGAGTGTGGTTGCCTCATCAGCAGAAAGAGCACATCAACATCAATGAGATGAGGGCTCTTATGCTGGCTGTTCGGGCCTTTCATCCTCTCTTCAATCCAGGGCTTCTCAAGGTATTCACAGACAATACCACAGTCATGTGTTATATCAACAAACAGGGGGGTACGAGATCTTATCGTCTTTGCTGGCTGGCATTTCTGGTATGGGATCTGGCTATCCAATATCAAGTGACTCTTCAGGCAGTTTACATTCCTTCAGATCAGAATGTTGTGGCAGACAATCTGAGCAGATCCTTCAGTCAATCCCATGAATGGATGCTTCACAGGGATGTGTTTCTGGACATTGTTCACCAGTGGGGTACTCCTCAAGTAGATCTCTTTGCCTCCCCTCTGAACAGACAACTTCCTCTGTTTTGTGCCAGAGTCCCAGGTCCTCTGGTATGGAAGGTGGACGCCCTCTCATTTTCTTGGAAGAGGATGCTTCTTTATACATTCCTTCCCCTTCCTCTCATTCTGAGAGTCCTATTCAAGATTCAACAGGATGCTCCCATAATCTTGTTGGTGACTCCCTTTTGGTCACAACAGCACTGGTTCCCTCTACTTCTGCATCTAGCCAAGGGCAATCCTCACAAGTTACCTCACAGTGTGGATCTCCTCACACAAGACAAGGGGTCTCATCCATCCCCATCTATCCACGCTTCAACTGACATTGTGTGTGATAGGGTTTTGATCCCTCATAGACACCTGCAGGAGGCTAGGAAACCTATTACTAGGAAATCCTACTTGTATAAATGGAAGAGGTTTTCTATTTGGCGTCTTTCTCATGACCTGGACCCACTTACTGTGGATGTTACTCTGGTTCTCTCTTATTTGTGTGAGTTGCTCAATGCTGGTTTGGCCTATTCTTCTATTAAATTTCACTTATCAGTTCTTTCTGCTTGTCTGCCTGTAACTCCCCAGTTAGCATCCAGATTTGAGGCTAAGCAATTTCTTAAAGGCATCCTTAATATTAGACCTCCCAGGAAGCCTGTTCCTCCTCCCTGGGGTCTTAATTTTGTTCTGGAAAAATTGACTCAGGCTCCTTTTGAGCCTGCTGTTTCAGCTTCCTTGCAACATTGTTCTTGGAAGACAGTTCTTTTGTTAACTTTTATTTCTGCCAGATGGGTGTCTGAGTTGCAAGCCCTTATGGCTTGTTTATCTTTTCTGATATTTCAAGAGTACAGGGTGTCCTTATGTACTAATCCTTCTTTCATGCACAAGGTGGTTAATGAATTATCACTTAATCAGTCTATTAATTTGCCTACTTTTTTCCTCTCTCCGCAATCTGACAGTGAGAGGGTGCCGCATACCTTATATGTGCATAGACAGCTCAGATTTTATTTGGATAAAACTAAAGCTATCACAAAATCTGACCAGTTGTTTGTTTCCTTTTATCCTAGGTCTTTAGGTTTGGCTGTTTCCAAGCAGCAGACTATTGGATTTCAAAGGCTATTTCCTTTTGTTACACTTTTCATGGTGAGGGCCTTCCTTCTTCTGTAAAGGCTCATTCCACTAGAGCTGTGGCTTCCTCTGGTGCTTTTTTCAAATGCTTAGACACTAATTCTATTCTTGAAGCTGCTACCTGGACGTCTGTGCATACCTTTATCAAACATTGCCTGTTGAATGGTATCTCCAGGGCTAGAGCTGGTTCTTAAAGCTGCTACCTGGACGTCTGTGCATACCTTTACCAAACATTACCAGTTGCATGGTATCTCCAGGGCTAGAGCTGGTCTTGCTGCTGCCATTCTTCATGGCTTCTTCTAGGGCTCTACTGCTTCCTCCTCCCAAGTTTCTTCTTGAGCTTTGGCACTCTTCCATTTGTAAGGAATACTGCAGCGGTGAATGTAAGGACATAGTACAGTTATAAAAATCTTCCATAATGGTAGATGTCCTTGCCTTCACCGCTGCAGTATTCACTCCCTCTCTCAACCCCCCTGGTCTTTTTTCCTTCCTGGTTGTGCAGGTTCTCCTTGGTTTTCCTTGAACTGCTGTTCCTACTGGGGCAATCAGTTCTGAGGATGGTACTCCCAAATGTCACCTTTATGCCCTACCCTACGTAAGGAGTATGCAGGTGACGTTCGGCATACCTTAATGCAATGGTAGACTTTGGTAAACTGGCCGGACGGTGCACCTCATGGCAGGGAATCCCATTTGTAAGGAATACTGAAGCAATGAAGGCAAGGACATCTACCGTTATGGTAAGATTTTACACAACTGTAATTTCTTAGATCCTACAGAGAAACTAGCATTAATGAAAAATTCCTAGCTTTAAATGTACTGTATCATCCAGGCATTTATCTCTAGGCATAATTACACTTAAAACAAAGCAATGTGCTCCAGCGGCATTGTTTACACAAATGTTTTCTAATCTTGCTTTGCTGGCCTCCTTATATAAATTACACAATCCAGTAATGCTGACCCTTGAAAGCACACTTTTCGAACTGCCTGTCTTTGCAGAATTTTACTGCTGTACTTCAACAATTGTGAAATGATTTACAGCTTAATAGGATAACTTTAATTCAGGAACTGTACTTTTTGCTCTTAGAGACACAGAATTCTAGACAAACCCAGAAAACAATTATCTTGCTGTCAGGTATTTTATCTTAAGAAGAAATAGCATATAACTGAAATTCTGCTATTCTTCCTACCAAGCTAGACTGGCATAATATAACAAAAAAAAAATTCAGAATCCAATTAAATCTGAAAACACAGGCTTTCAGTGCAAGGATACTGTCCTTACATATTATAGATCAACAGCTCATTGATTTTAACATTTTAACTTTAATAATTAAAGACAATTTCTATCACTTAAGAGTACCTCACCTCTTCCTCATCAGTAGTCTTTCTGGCTGGTTGAGTGGTTAATGGAACAGCTTTCACAATACAGGCCGGATTCATAAAGGTTACCACAAAGTGTCTACTCTGTGTGCATGTTTTGAATTCAAGAACAGCCCTACCACAATGCTTGTGCCATCTAATCACTAAGTGTACAGATAGTGTACACTTTGTGGTAACCTTTGTGAATCTGACCTGATCTGTACTATGTACATATCTCTTTCCAGTTTGAGTACCCTTTCATTGGCCTCCTTTACCTCCCCCTCAGTTGTTGGCCTTAATTATTTCCCTCCATTTTGTTTTGTCTGAGAGTTATAAAGCTCACAAATAAAAACAAACAAGCAAAAAAATATATATATAAATCCATTCATTGAGGGAATATAATTTCTCCAGTACCCTCATGTCTTCTAACCCCACTGACAAGAATCTTAGTCTTTTATCTCATATATTTTCATTATTAGGACTACGGATCCTTAACCCTCCCTTCCAAGTCTGTACCAACATCTTAGTACAGAGCATTTTTGTATTTTCTCTTTGTATTCCTCTTTTTCACTTAATATTACCCTAATCCCATTATGTACATCTTCTATCTGTCTACTCACCTTCACATTTCACCTTCTTCTCTATTATAGTATCTCACCTTTTTTAGCCACCTGTCTACATTTTTTAAACTATCCTCCTTGCCTACTTTGACGTTAGTGCATATAGTTACACATGCCCTGAGGTTCAGAAACACTGCAGCTGCTAGCATTCCTGTGTTTACTGTGTGTGCACATTAACCCGCAATGCTCATTCACAATGACTGTGGCTAGGCAAGTATGAGCGATGAGTAGCTCATTAAATACACTGCTCATGGCAGTAGCACAGCCTGCAGGAAGAGCATGTAGGAGTATGGAGTGGTTGCAGGGAAATACAAGCAAGAATAGTGCTTGTCCATTGTACATGTACCTAAAATGTGCTTGGAGCGATCTCATGTCCACAGTTGTGGTAAGAAAAAGGTTATCTGGCAGTCTTATAGGGTCATGAGGCTTATGTACACCAATTTATTTTTGACCCAATGATTTATACACACACACACACACACACACACACACACGTTGTTTTTCTTTCAGATTTTCCCGGTTAGGGGTCGCCACAGCAGAACTCCAGTCCGCTAATGACTTGCAGTAGATTTTTACAGTGCCAAGGTGCCAGCTTAACGCCCAACCTTCAACGAAGGCACGTCCATTCACGCATGTCTTTTGAAGTCCACTCGACCGCGGGGTGGACATGCAGACTCCAGACAGAAGGTGCTCCAGGTGAGAATCGAACAGGAGAATCTCTGGCTGTGAGGCGACAACACTACCACTGCACCACCGTTTACACACACACATATATATATATATATATATATATATATATATATATATATACACACACGCACACACGCACATATGCACACACACACACACACATGCACACACGCGTGCACACACACACACACACACACACACACACACACACACACGCACACACGCACACAAACACACACACACACACACACACACACACACACACACACACACACACACACACACCTATATATGAAGAGAAGGTAAGCAGTGGAAGGTAGTAACAGAATTAAAATGAAGGAAGGAGGGTTAGACTACCCAATTCTCATATAGCACAGACAAGACTGCATGGGGTGGTAGTGACATAATCAGGGATGTGGAAGATAGTGAGGAAGAAGGCATGAGACATACAAGGAAAGGTAGTTGTACTACTGGGGGATGAAGGTGAGCATGGCAGTTGGAGACACCACTGGCTGTATATGAGACCCCTTTGGGGCTTGTACGCACCGTCTTCCTCACTTGTATTGTCTGAGGCATGTTATTTATAGGCTGATCTGCAGCAGCAGTCAGCCAAGAAAAAAGCCTTCAGGAAACATGCAGTAGTTGTGTGTCACAGACCTGCAGAATGAAAGAATAAAAGAGTCAAAATCATGCAATTACTAGAGGACTTAAACCCGCAACTTACCAGTTCCTAGGGGACTTAACGCTAAAGCACTTCATTTTCAGGCTGCACTACAGCAGCAGTGCAGTCAGAAATGAACTTTCAGGGAAATACACATTAGTTGTGTGTCACACAATTGCAGAAATAAAGAGAATAAAGCACACCAACCCTAGGGAACTTGAAATCACAAACGTCATCACCAGTATTAACCAAAAAAATTCAGTTACATGCTGAGCTACAGAAACAGACTAAAGCCTTCCGGGAAATGCAAATCAGTGTGTGTCACACGCTTGCAGAATGGAAGAATGAAAACTACAACAGTGATTTCTCAGGATACCACCTTTGTGATCTAAACCTCAATATCTAGCTCATTTGTATGACCAGTGCTGGGAAAGTCCAATATAAGTAGTGCATGATAGTGGTTGTATGTTATACTTGGAGGTGTGAAATCTAGCCTCTAAACTCTTTGCTACACAATAAACAGTAGTAGAGTGGTTGGTTGTTCATAGACATCAGTGGTAATCTTTGTGACATGCTATGTGCAGTAAGAGCAGAAAAGAAATATAATATGGAATCCTTACATAGGTATGAGTGAGGGGGGTATATCTATTTTTTCATCAGATTAAAGGGTGGAAATGGAAGTATAGGAAAGAGATGAAAACAGGAAGGAGGCAGAGGGTTGTACAGAAGGTAAACAACTAAGGAATAAGCAGGATGGAGATGGGGAAGATGGGGTAAATATTTTTCGTGGGCAGGTGCCCATTTTTCATGCATAAAGAGAAGGTAAGTTGGGGAAGGAAGGAAGGGAAGAAAGAGGAAGCTAAGAGGGTTATGGTAGGTAGCAAGGGAAGATAAACAGACAAGACTGACAAGGCATGTAATAAGACAATGAGGGAGGGGGAACACAATACTGAAGAAAATATTAGACAAAAAGAGTGGAGATGATGATGAGGAGAGGAGTGTACATCCAATAGGGGTGGGCATGCCAGCAGCCGATGGGTGACAAAGGAATCACCCTTACTAGCATTGCTACTAGGAGGTAAAACAGTCTCTGCATTCACTGCAAAGCTGAATGTAGTGGGTGGGGCAGGTAGGGCAGAAAGTGTAGAGGTGACTGTGGCAGGCTGGCACCTAGATGTTGCAGGTGTTTCTAGTGGTGGTGCTATTAATACCACCTCTGGGAGGCTGACAGGTCTTGCCTGAGGGATGGGTGTAGGTCTAGATGCTGCTGCATATAATAATAAAATAAATGGAGGGAAACAAAATAATAAATGAAATATATGTATGTAATAGAAAGAATAGCGACAAAATGGGAGGAGGGAGAAATACAATATAAAAATAAAGCTGATAAGTACTCATAGGATGATTAAGCTATATCTAATATAACTGACTAAACAACAAGCACACTTTTCAATTTAATAAGGCTGTAGATATCTACAAGTGAGAAGGGGGCCTGAAACCACAGCCATCGTCTCCTGTATTCTGAAAGGTAAAGGATTAATATAATGAGCTACCTGGACAAGCTGACGCGGTACCATATTCCAAGTCAAAATAATGAGATGACTGAGACAAATGTACATACAGAAAGACAAAATGTTACTCAGACATATATTTCCCTCCCAGGTTATAAGCAAAGGAAACAAGTACTCTATATTGACAAAGACTGTCCATGATACAATGTTCAGCAACCCAAAAAAATGTTGCTGTTACATACTGCGCATGTCTAATGATGTAGTTAGTATAATGAGACAGACACGACAAATGAAAAAGTATAAGAAGACAAGTTTAAGGGGGGGAATTGAACATACAGGCATCATCACTATGTGGAAGCACAACCTTAACATGTTGACCCACTTGTTCAAGTACATGGTGGGATACACACACACGCACACACACGCACACGCGCACACACACACACACACACACACACACACACACACACACACACACACACACACACACACACACACACACACACACACAGACACACACACACACACACACACACACACTAACAACTTTCAACAATCATACTGCTACGTTTTGAACTATTGAAGTTATCACAGTGATTTTTTAAATGTATACTCTATGAAACTGAATCTTTACTACTTTTAATTCTAAAAGCTGTACATTTTGAAGCAAGTATACTCACTCCGGCACTCTTGTAGTTGCTCCAGTCTCCTTCTAAGCAGCTACCAATTCACTCCAATTTCTTCATTGGTTCTGGAGACAAAAACCCGACTTGTATGACACACAGTGGCAAGTTACATGGATAGCTAGCAAAAGTTCTTTTTACAGTGCATGGGTGGTGACTGCTGTTTAACTTCATACCTCCATTGGCCTAGGAGGTCAGGATTGCAATAAGTCATGTGACTGTAATAATTATGGCACTGTTTCCCCATGCTTAAGATGCCAGTGGTATGGGTGACAGCCTGGGATAAAATACTCCATGCTTCAGTCTTATACTGAGGTGATGATAGCCTTCCTGCAGGAGCCTCTGGCTGTAATCCTTATGGAGGCAGGGAAAAGTTTTAGTTTTAGTCTTCTCCACTTACCAGCTCTGCATCCTAAAATGAGCACTATCCTCTCCTTCGGCAGCCATGATATCTTACCTTGAAGAATCACAGGGAAAAATGGCAGAAATTTAGCACTCAAAGCAGTTCTTGTATGTACCATCTGCTGCACACTGTTGGGCTCATCTGCTCACTGGATGGGCTAGGATAATATAGGCATTGGATTATTATGGTTCACAATCGAACTTTAAGGTGTAAAATATGGCAGTCCTGTATTCCTGTGCATGCTGTAGTGCAGGCACTACAGAAACTCCATTTAAATGAGGTTACATGAGATACATGTGGAATTACAGTTCCCCCCTGGAGGCATGGCCTGGACCTTGCATGCCAGTGCTGCCCGCAGGGACTCATACATGAGCACAGTACTGAGGGCAATTGAGAGTAATGCTAACCCAGCTGTTCTCATCACACAATTTGAGAGATTCAGAAACAGTAATGAGCTGATGCCTAATTACTATAATCATCACACCCAGTAAAGAGAATCTGAACAATATATGAGAGGTGGGAGGTACAAAGCCTCATCATGCTACAAAAGAAGGCATAGGGCAGCAATTTAGGAACTTGAGCAGCTGAAACTCAGAGGAATTGTTAAGGCAAGGTAAAGCTCTGCTTGTACTAGGTAAGGCTGTCTGTTTTTACAAGTCTGTTTGGTCAAGTATGGCTACTTTTAACTGCTATCGAAGTTGTTTATATAATATGAAATAAGTATATCACTACTTGTAAGTGTTTCAGGAATGTGCATTGAGAGGGGGACTGCAAGGGTAAAGCAATTCTCAGCCTGAAGGAATGTTAAGCATAATGGGTGACACAACCTTAAGCACATACTCAGAGCACAGTTTAACACTTTCTAGCTGAGATTGTGATTTCAGCTTCAGTACAAAAATTTTCTTGTTGTATACACTGTGTGTGTGTGTGTGTGTGTGTGTGTATATATATATATATATATATATATATATGTAAATGTGTATGTGTATATATATATATATATATATATATATATATATATATGTATATATATATATATACTAAAAACTGAACTTCGTGACAAAAAAAGCATTCAAAAAAATAGTAAATCACACCAACAACTCTTGTAGAACTTTAGCGCTTTCGTCTTATTTATTATCAAATAACCAAAAAATCCAAACGGAGTGAATGCTCTACAATGAACAGCAAAACAGAATAAAGAGAAACACACTGAATGTTCGTAGAGCAAAACAATGGTGGGGATGCAGGCAATCCAAATATACACGCAAATCCAAATGATAAAAAATCCAAGATCCTCAGGAAGGTAAAAACCAGGTTTATTCGTACAGAACGTGGTGAGCGCTTTCACTAAAATAGCTTCATCAGACCATATTACAGTTTAATCAGTAAAACAGTTAGTTTAAATACAAAAAAAGGCGCCAATGAAATAAGCTCTATTTAAAGGGGTATACTTTAAAAACTCTTACAATGCAAATCTTGATGCATAACTAATAAAATAAAGATAAAATCAATTAAAACAAATAACAATTCATTTATAAATCCTGATCCTCTTGGACTTTAACAGTGGACGTAAAGAAACTTTACCATTAAGTCCAGGGGGTATATCAGCCCTAAATTTAATGATCCAATTAATCTCACGATTTTCTGTGTAATTTTCAACATCACCCCTCCTATGTGTCCTGGAAATTTGCTCAAGGATCCTAAACATGAACTCATGGTTAGGTCCACTGTCTTTAATGTGTTTAGCAAGTGCATTGAAAAGATGACCTTTTCTAATGTGGTAGGCATGTTCACGTATCCTATCTCTCAACACCCAGTTCGTTTTGCCTACATAATATGCTGGACAGGTGATGCAGGATGCTAGGTAGACTACGTCTTTGGACATGCAACTGCCCTTAACTCGGATGGTGTAAACACCAGTCCCATAGGGATATCTAATGACTGGATCAAGATGAATAAAAGAACAAAAATTACATCTATGACAGGGTACCATATACGGTCCCTCTGTGTGCAAACTGGAGGTGCATGTTCTAGGATAACATAGTAACTGCTTGATGTTCTTTTTATTGCGATAGACAAATTTGGGTCTGTCTCCAGTTAATTCTTTGACAGTGGGATCCACTGACAAAACATGCCAGTGTTTAGTGATGACATCTTTAATTGTACCAATGTCTCTGGTGTAATAAATAGGGAACAATACATTATTACCATGTATAGAGGGGTCATGAGGCTGTTGTGCAACCCTACCATCAGTGTAAGCCCTCGAGGCCCCTTCAGAGAAATAAGGCATAGCTCTGTTTTCTCTTAAGGTTGTAATACCTTCCATGCCTTTACTAACATCTAAGGCACTATAGCCACGTTCTCTGAATCTCTTATCCAAGTCTACTAATCCTGTGGTAAAATCAGAATCACATGGTATGTATCTAGACATACGCATGGACTGTCCACGGACTATATTATTGTATACATAGCCTGGGTGCATACTAGAGCGATGTAACAGAGTGTTTCTGTGGCTAGATTTCCGGTACAGTCCAGTGTTAACTATCCCTCCTGGTAGCTTCTCCACAAATATATCCAAAAATGGAATACTAACATGTGACCATTCCATCGTGAATCTAAGAAACCGTAAAGAATTATTAATTGATCCAAAAAATTCACTTAATTGTGTAGGTGTACCTCTCCAAACCAAAAATAGGTCGTCCACAAAACGCCTATAGAAAGGTACAAATGATCTATATAACTCATTCCTGAAAAGATACTGATGTTCCCATTCAGCCATAACTAGGTTGGCGTAGCTATTGGCACATGAAGTGCCCATAGCTACGCCATCCCGCTAGAAAAAGTTTTTCCTGGAAGCAAAAAACATTCGAGTCCAGGACCATCCCCAACAATGAAAGTACCAAATCAATGTTAAAAGGGGAGTCTAATCTCCTAAGATGAGTACCTATCATATCTAGCCCCTCGACATTGGGGATCACGGTAAACAGGGACTGAACGTCCATTGTTACCCATAATAAGTCATCTATTTGCGTACAAGAATTCACAAACTCATAAAAATCCAATAAAAATTGTTTAGTGTCTCTAAGGATAAAAATATTTGCTTCAACCACAGGTCTCAATTGGGTCTCAACAAAGATGGAGAGAGGTTCAGTGGACCATCCCCTTCCCGCAACTATCGGCCTCATAGGAGGCACCACCGGATCTTTATGAATTTTGGGGAGCCCTTGAATGATCGGTAGAAGTGGATGTGCAACATGAAAAAAATCATGTAGTGCTTGATCTATAATTCCATTGCTGAGTAGGGTGTTAAGTGTGGATTGAACCCTATGGATAATGACATCCACTCTGGACTCAGAGATGGATACATAGAATCTCTCATCCATCAACATGTGAATCATGTCTGTCCTATATCTAACTGCATCAAAGACAACTATTCCTCCCCCTTTGTCTGCAGGGCGAATTACGATGTCATGATTATTGCGCAAGATATCTAGTGCTTTCCTCTGTTTAAAATTCAGATTGTGCCTGTACCTATTATGTGGAATCTGCCTTTCCCCCATACTATAAATTTCATCCTCAACTAGTTTGCTGTAGGCTGCAACTAGAGGGTGAACCGGTGGAACAAATGTACTGGGTTTCTTGAGTATTCCATTAGATGACAAGGGACCTGACTCCTTGAAAAAAATTTTCAAGGAAAGGTTCCTAACAAATAATTTGAAATCCTTCAATGTTTCCTCAAACCTACTATGCCTGCTGGGAATAAATGTGAGGCCTTTGGAAAGTACTTGTAACTCATAACTGCTCAAATTATAACTAGACAAATTGAACACTAATTCTGTTTCTTCCTCTCCCACATCTTCTTGATACTCCGGTTGGAGGATGTGTCCGGGGATAACTTCCTCTTGTGGCGCCCCTGCTG
This sequence comes from Protopterus annectens, assembly GCF_019279795.1. Taxonomy (NCBI): domain Eukaryota; kingdom Metazoa; phylum Chordata; order Ceratodontiformes; family Protopteridae; genus Protopterus; species Protopterus annectens. The sequence continues at coordinate 107,095,830 of NC_056734.1, forward strand.
TTGGACCTGGTCCTCTCCTCTCTGGTGTGGGTTTTGATGGGAAAAGGGAGTTTATTGTTGGAGGACTGTGTTGAACCCATTGAGGGTACAACGGCTGGTCCCTCCCTGGTGCTGGAGGATGCACCATCCCTTCAAGCCGCTGAGAAAAAAGTTTTCTTACGAACAACCGGTTCAATGGGTGGGGGACAAGTCCCCTCGTTGTTGCCTAAAGTTGTTACAGTATCATTGTCAATGACAGCATTATCTCTAGATACATTAGTTAAGGTTGCATTCATATTGTCATTAATAGATGTAGCATCAGGAATGACTAAAATAGCGTTCTCAGAGCTATTAACAGAGTTAACAACATTAGCTGGAGCTGTAACTACAACATTCCTTTCACTAAGTTCAGAGCTAGCTATAACATTATTGTTACCAACGTTTGCATTGTATCTAGGCCAGGTAAAAATCTGGCCCATTCTAAAATCAACACTGTCCCTTTGGAGTTTCGCTCTTTTTTGAATTAACTGGAGACAGACCCAAATTTGTCTATCGCAATAAAAAGAACATCAAGCAGTTACTATGTTATCCTAGAACATGCACCTCCAGTTTGCACACAGAGGGACCGTATATGGTACCCTGTCATAGATGTAATTTTTGTTCTTTTATTCATCTTGATCCAGTCTTTAGATATCCCTATGGGACTGGTGTTTACACCATCCGAGTTAAGGGTAGTTGCATGTCCAAAGACGTAGTCTACCTAGCATCCTGCATCACCTGTCCAGCATATTATGTAGGCAAAACGAACCGGGTGTTGAGAGATAGGATACGTGAACATGCCTACCACATTAGAAAAGGTCATCTTTTCAATGCACTTGCTAAACACATTAAAGACAGTGGACCTAACCATGAGTTCAGGTTTAGGATCCTTGAGCAAATTTCCAGGACACATAGGAGGGGTGATGTTGAAAATTACACAGAAAATCATGAGATTAATTGGATCATTAAATTTAGGGCTGATATACCCCCTGGACTTAATGGTAAAGTTCCTTTACATCCACTGTTAAAGTCCAGGAGGATCAGGATTTATAAATGAATTGTTATTTGTTTTAATTGATTTTATCTTTATTTTATTAGTTATGCATCAAGATTTGCATTGTAAGAGTTTTTAAAGTATACCCCTTTAAATAGAGTTTATTTCATTGGCGCCTTTTTTTGTATTTAAACTAACTGTTTTACTGATTAAACTGTAATATGGTCTGATGAAGCTATTTTAGTGAAAGCGCTCACCACGTTCTGTACGAATAAACCTGGTTTTTACCTTCCTGAGGATCTTGGATTTTTTATCATTTGGATTTGCGTGTATATTTGGATTGCCTGCATCCCCACCATTGTTTTGCTCTATGAACATTCAGTGTGTTTCTCTTTATTCTGTTTTGCTGTTCATTGTAGAGCATTCACTCCGTTTGGATTTTTTGGTTATTTGATTACTGTTTTGTTTCTTCAGTCCAACCGGAGGCATGATTGGAGGGGAACAAGTGCAAGTAGAGTTGCCATACGTTTTACGGAACACACAGGAAGCTCCCATGATGTCACGATCAGTTTCCGATCGTCTAGTTGACTGTTTAAGAGCGGAGAATAACCCATTGGCAATGTTTTGAGAAACAGGAGATTTAGAGGACGGTATAAACAACACTAGCAACTTAGAATATGACCGTGAAGGTCTGCAGTTGGCGACAGAGAAATTGGAACAGGATATGTTCAAATTGAAATGTATGCAGACGCAAAGACAACATTTCGAGATCTGCATTCAGCGCCGGATCGTACCGAGGGGTCTTAGGGTGCTTAAGATGCCCACTACGGGCACCCTCTATCCTGAGTTGCTGTTTGACTGGCAGCAACTTAACATTGAGGTAAGCCTCAATTACATGAAGTTGATGAATGCCTTTATTTCACCGATTGAAGAAACACTCAGAGATGAAATCAGGAACTGCCAATTAAATATCTATGCCGCATACCCTGACTTTGCCGTAGATAATGCTTTTAACAGTATGTTGGACAATGTTTTACAGTACGAGCGACGCCTTTTTAATCAAAAAAGAGCGAAACTCCAAAGGGACAGTGTTGATTTTAGAATGGGCCAGATTTTTACCTGGCCTAGATACAATGCAAACGTTGGTAACAATAATGTTATAGCTAGCTCTGAACTTAGTGAAAGGAATGTTGTAGTTACAGCTCCAGCTAATGTTGTTAACTCTGTTAATAGCTCTGAGAACGCTATTTTAGTCATTCCTGATGCTACATCTATTAATGACAATATGAATGCAACCTTAACTAATGTATCTAGAGATAATGCTGTCATTGACAATGATACTGTAACAACTTTAGGCAACAACGAGGGGACTTGTCCCCCACCCATTGAACCGGTTGTTCGTAAGAAAACTTTTTTCTCAGCGGCTGGAAGGGATGGTGCATCCTCCAGCACCAGGGAGGGACCGGCCGTTGTACCCTCAATGGGTTCAACACAGTCCTCCAACAATAAACTCCCTTTTCCCATCAAAACCCACACCAGAGAGGAGAGGACCAGGTCCAACAGCAGGGGACGCCACAAGAGGAAGTTATCCCCGGACACATCCTCCAACCGGAGTATCAAGAAGATGTGGGAGAGGAAGAAACAGAATTAGTGTTCAATTTGTCTAGTTATAATTTGAGCAGTTATGAGTTACAAGTACTTTCCAAAGGCCTCACATTTATTCCCAGCAGGCATAGTAGGTTTGAGGAAACATTGAAGGATTTCAAATTATTTGTTAGGAACCTTTCCTTGAAAATTTTTTTCAAGGAGTCAGGTCCCTTGTCATCTAATGGAATACTCAAGAAACCCAGTACATTTGTTCCACCGGTTCACCCTCTAGTTGCAGCCTACAGCAAACTAGTTGAGGATGAAATTTATAGTATGGGGGAAAGGCAGATTCCACATAATAGGTACAGGCACAATCTGAATTTTAAACAGAGGAAAGCACTAGATATCTTGCGCAATAATCATGACATCGTAATTCGCCCTGCAGACAAAGGGGGAGGAATAGTTGTCTTTGATGCAGTTAGATATAGGACAGACATGATTCACATGTTGATGGATGAGAGATTCTATGTATCCATCTCTGAGTCCAGAGTGGATGTCATTATCCATAGTGTTCAATCCACAATTAACACCCTACTCAACAATGGAATTATAGATCAAGCACTACATGATTTTTTTCATGTTGCACATCCACTTCTACCGATCATTCAAGGGCTCCCCAAAATTCATAAAGATCCGGTGGTGCCTCCTATGAGGCCGATAGTTGCGGGAAGGGGATGGTCCACTGAACCTCTCTCCATCTTTGTTGAGACCCAATTGAGACCTGTGGTTGAGGCAAATATTTTTATCCTTAGAGACACTAAACAATTTTTATTGGATTTTTATGAGTTTGTGAATTCTTGTACGCAAATAGATGACTTATTATGGGTAACAATGGACGTTCAGTCCCTGTTTACCGTGATCCCCAATGTCGAGGGGCTAGATATGATAGGTACTCATCTTAGGAGATTAGACTCCCCTTTTAACATTGATTTGGTACTTTCATTGTTGGGGATGGTCCTGGACTCGAATGTTTTTTGCTTCCAGGAAAAACTTTTTCTACAACGGGATGGCGTAGCTATGGGCACTTCATGTGCCAATAGCTACGCCAACCTAGTTATGGCTGAATGGGAACATCAGTATCTTTTCAGGAATGAGTTATATAGATCATTTGTACCTTTCTATAGGCGTTTTGTGGACGACCTATTTTTGGTTTGGAGAGGTACACCTACACAATTAAGTGAATTTTTTGGATCAATTAATAATTCTTTATGGTTTCTTAGACTCACGATGGAATGGTCACATGTTAGTATTCCATTTTTGGATATATTTGTGGAGAAGCTACCAGGAGGGATAGTTAACACTGGACTGTACCGGAAATCTAGCCACAGAAACACTCTGTTACATCGCTCTAGTATGCACCCAGGCTATGTATACAATAATATAGTCCGTGGACAGTCCATGCGTATGTCTAGATACATACCATGTGATTCTGATTTTACCACAGGATTAGTAAACTTGGATAAGAGATTCAGAGAACGTGGCTATAGTGCCTTAGATGTTAGTAAAGGCATGGAAGGTATTACAACCTTAAGAGAAAACAGAGCTATGCCTTATTTCTCTGAAGGGGCCTCGAGGGCTTACACTGATGGTAGGGTTGCACAACAGCCTCATGACCCCTCTATACATGGTAATAATGTATTGTTCCCTATTTATTACACCAGAGACATTGGTACAATTAAAGATGTCATCACTAAACACTGGCATGCTTTGTCAGTGGATCCCACTGTCAAAGAATTAACTGGAGACAGACCCAAATTTATCTATCGCAATAAAAAGAACATCAAGCAGTTACTATGTTATCCTAGAACATGCACCTCCAGTTTGCACACAGAGGGACCGTATATGGTACCCTGTCATAGATGTAATTTTTGTTCTTTTATTCATCTTGATCCAGTCTTTAGATATCCCTATGGGACTGGTGTTTACACCATCCGAGTTAAGGGTAGTTGCATGTCCAAAGACGTAGTCTACCTAGCATCCTGCATCACCTGTCCAGCATATTATGTAGGCAAAACGAACCGGGTGTTGAGAGATAGGATACGTGAACATGCCTACCACATTAGAAAAGGTCATCTTTTCAATGCACTTGCTAAACACATTAAAGACAGTGGACCTAACCATGAGTTCATGTTTAGGATCCTTGAGCAAATTTCCAGGACACATAGGAGGGGTGATGTTGAAAATTACACAGAAAATCGTGAGATTAATTGGATCATTAAATTTAGGGCTGATATACCCCCTGGACTTAATGGTAAAGTTTCTTTACGTCCACTGTTAAAGTCCAAGAGGATCAGGATTTATAAATGAATTGTTATTTGTTTTAATTGATTTTATCTTTATTTTATTAGTTATGCATCAAGATTTGCATTGTAAGAGTTTTTAAAGTATACCCCTTTAAATAGAGCTTATTTCATTGGCGCCTTTTTTTGTATTTAAACTAACTGTTTTACTGATTAAACTGTAATATGGTCTGATGAAGCTATTTTAGTGAAAGCGCTCACCACGTTCTGTACGAATAAACCTGGTTTTTACCTTCCTGAGGATCTTGGATTTTTTATCATTTGGATTTGCGTGTATATTTGGATTGCCTGCATCCCCACCATTGTTTTGCTCTACGAACATTCAGTGTGTTTCTCTTTATTTATTATCAAGACTTCTTCAGAAAGACATGTTTCATAAGAAGCTGTGTCTCAGCAGACCCACAGTCACAGCACCACAGCTCCCAGTAGGTCACACATGCACACTTCCACTGACACCTGCCCTTCCTGAACATGTTCATGCTAAAGCCCCACTCAACACTGACAGGAAATGCTCACATTACATTTTACTTGAATAATCTCAATACTCATACATTTCCCCCTGAAAGACATCCACTCCTGTGTGCCCTTTCCCGCTCATGCAGATGATAACTGTGCCTTGCTCTTTGTACATTACTTGAGTTGCCTATATCTAATGCACAGTGTGGCCACCCTATGCATGGGTAAGGACAGCCTAGTGTTGGGTTTACACACATCACGTTTACTGTAGTGTATCTGCTTTACAATGCCTACTACATTCAGAAGCTATGTACAAGCCACTGCCTGTTTGCTAATACCACAGCATACTGCACCTACCTCCATCTTCCATGATGATCCCCTGCTGCTGACTTCTGATCCTCCACTGCCTATTGTGCTGGGGACTGCTGCTCCTGCAAGTGCCCACCCTGCTGTAACTGCTACCTAAGTATGATATTGCGTAACACTGCACACACTGACATTATTTTAGCACACACACCAGGATCATAATACAGGGCACCATCAGATGAATACAGACAGTGAAACCATGCCATCAGCAATCCAAACATACACTCAGTAATGGTCCTTGTATGTGATTAGGCATGGTTGTACCCCTTGTCTGTTTGATTTTGTGGGTTTCTTATGGATATCATGATCCAGGGTGTATCCAGAATTCACCAAGATTCTCCTGTGGGAAATCACACCTTTCAAAGTGTTGGTATAGGTCACAGGTATGCTATACATGACATTCATGATAACTGTCTAACTGACCTGCAACACGCATTGTAGATCCTTTTCTGCACCAGCTCGCAGTTTTCTGTGGTTGAGACTTCTGTTTAGCAAAGGAGCATCAGATGACCCAGCTAGGTACCCCACCCCCATGGACGGGCAGTCTTCAGCCACTCATTTACCATCTTTCCCTCCCTAGTTCTTCCAGAACCAATGCTGCTATACAAATTTGAGTCATCTGGATCACACGTAAGACTTTTTTCTGTCTGTGATACAAAGCCAGGTGAAGAGTTTCCAGTTCTCTTCTTCAAAACATTTTTATGCATTTGCGCATATGTTAAATAGTTTCAGTTGTTTACTGTTCTTTCCATAGCTCTTAGAGATACTTGCACAAAAACTTTTAGAACTTGAACCTGATAACTCAGTGTTGTACTATGACTTCATTTCTTTCTTTCTTTCTTTCTTTCTTTCTTTCTTTCTTTCTTTCTTTCTTTCTTTCTTTCTATAGATCACTTCATACCATACCTCTCAACATCCAAGCATTATCATAGCAAAGGGCCAGAAAGAGGAGCACCTTGTTATTTTTCACAATAAAAGGTCTTTATATACTAGACCTTATATAGATAGTGATTGTGAATCTTTGTATAGGCTTAGTTTAATTAAGAAGGGATGTACCCATAAATAGGTCTGACTTTATGAGGAATGTCAGTAAGTCTTGGAGGAGCAAGGGAAAATCTGAGAGCCAAAATCATAATGTTATGCCTGAATCATAACTGTTGCGAAGTATGCTTTACACTTCATCTCTTCTTCTAAATCTCTTCCATTTCCTTGTGGACTAATAGTTCAATTTATTTTCTTACTTTTTGGTTCCACTTCCAGTGTGATGTATTAACAGTCTACAAGACTTTGGCCTTATCTTCATTTTTTTGTGAAACAGAAAGACTCTTTCATGGCTGCTTGTCTGATTTTTTTTATCTTCTGCAGAGAAACTCATTAAAACTTCATTAGACTCTACACTGGAATGCAATGGTCCTTACAAACTTCTACATCATATGATAATCATTTTTTGTCTTCTTCCAACCCCTCCCTCCATAGCTGGTGGGTAGATAGAGTGCATTGACTTCTACATTCAGCCCTTGAACCATAGTAAAGTAATATATATTTGCTGAGCTGAGCAAGAGAATGATGCTTTTATTTTACCAGACTTATGTACCTATGTTGTGTTTTATCTCATGGGCTATATGCCTGTGTGCTCTTGTATTTCAATACTGCTATACTGATCCTAGGTGTCATTACTGGCAAATAAAATATGTAAAAAAAATAAAGACAGCTCAGAAAGGTGGTGCAAAAGTGACCATAAAACAAACAAAAAACCACCAAAAAGGACAGCAGAAGCGAAAAAATGAACAATAGACAAAAATCTTTCACTGCCTTTGTCTTACAAGAGTTCTTCAGAAATATTATATGTATGTATATATATATATATATATATATATATATATATATATATATATAAATGATTTAGCAGTGTCCTGTAGTACATTAGAATTGTAGAATCATACTTAGTAGAGGAAGTTGATTTTAGCGGTAGTTTGTTTTAGCAAAAGCAGTTTATCTGTAATTTGATGAACTCTAAAGTTTATAAAATTACTTGTGCCCACATAACAGTTAGTGATTTAGCTGCAGTACTTTTTTATATCTAATTGATAAGTACTTGTAGTACTTTATGAAGTGAGAGTTTCTTAAGGTATTAGCTGCATGAAATTATCCCATTTAGTTCTACTACTCCAATATACGTGGATTACTGTGCTATAATACATGTAAGGTGTGGGAAATATAAAGCAAAGTATACTTTCTCTTTAATTTTAATAGGCAAAGGCTTTCTAGACCTTCAAAAGAAAATCGCCAGAAAATTCATTTCCAAGGTGATAAAAAAGCCCTGACCCCTGGAAACTCACTGGTATAATCAGTATTAGGCAATGGTCTTTGCTATGCGTCTGCTACTATTTCCTGGCTCAACTTTAGTTAAGTCCTGTTTATCTGTTTACTGGTAGGCCATGCTACTATGGAATATAAATATTTTATTCTCCTCTGACCAATAATACCCTAACTTTGAAAATTGTTGCTGAAAAGTATCAGGCATTTGCATACTCAAGCTACGAGTACTTTGGAACCCCTGTCTTGTCCTAATATGTTCTTGAATTGGTTTTTGGTAGTGATATAACTCACCTGTTAAAGTAGCCTGAGGATTGTATAAAATCTGGACTCACTAAATCACTGCATTGCATAGCTCTGGGTCACTAGTGATACCCCATATAAGAAGGCAACCCTTAGATATTCAGGTATTTCCTGTTCAAAAAGAAGGCAAACACCATGTTTTAGCTTTTGCACAATACAAAGTGAGTCAATTCTCGGTTTGAAGGTAAGCCTTGGTCTGCTCAGCTGCATGTGTAGCTTTGCTTTGCTTCTCTTTCTTACACCCATTACCACACACCCTCATGTCATCTAATTTATACCTAACCACTCCTATTTTTACTCTTAGCCACTCCTACTTCCTGCACTAATTTATACTAACCAGTCCCACTTCCACCTTTAGCCATTCCTACTTCCTACACTCCACCTACATCATCTTCTAACCTCAGCTACTCATTCTAACTTAATTCAGCTAAATTCCGCATACCATAAGTACTTGCACTTTCTAATTACATCTACCATAATTTGTTATACTTCAATAAGTTTGTTTGTATATTGCTTCATTGAACTCCCTCAAACAACAGTATTACCCTTTGCTATCTGCTACCATCCAAATCAAACTTTATTGTGTACATACTGTTAAACTCCCTATAACCATTAAACCCATACTAACTTTTCATTTCTTTCAATATAGTAGAGTTAATCATTCTGACCTCCCATTTTTCTTACAGCACCACAGTATAGCCCTCAAGTTACCTTCCTTTAAAGACACATACCAATACACTCACAATAATTTCTTTCACTATGCTTCCTACTACTACAACTACTAAAGTCCATAGCCTCACCTACATATTGCAATCTTAGTCTTGGGTCTTATCAACTCTGTGGATATATTGTCCTACCTAACATCCTGTAATACCAACTTATATACAAACTATATCACAAACAATACCACATAAGCCTTACATACAAGCAGTAACATTTTTAAGAACGTCCACATAGTACATAACCTTATCAGTATAACCCATATCTACTTCTTCAAGTCATTAAGTGCTATAAGGTTAAGTCTCTGACAAAGTTCTTGTGAGTTACATTAAAATAATGAAAGTGCTAAACAGAGTTCAATTTTATTTGGATACTTCCTTCCACTGCTGACTTAACTTTTTATGCTTATATGCTTTATTCATGTATACAACGTGTTCATCAGTCTGGAAGTCTTCTTCTTCTTCTTTCGGCTGCTTCCGTTAGGGGTCGCCACAGCAGATCAACTGTTTCCATTTCTTCCTGTCCTCTGCATCTTGCTCTGTCACACCAACCACCTGCATGTCCTCTCTCACCACATCCATAAATCTTATCTTAGGCCTTCCTCTTTTCTTGTTACCAGGCAGCTTCATCCTTAGCATCTTTTTCCCAATATACTCTGCATCCCTCCTCAGCACATGTCCAAACCAACGTAATCTTGCCTCTCTGGCTTTGTCTCCAAACCTTCCAACCTGGGCTGATCCTCTAATATACTTATTCCTAATCCTCTCCATCCTCGTCACACCCAGTGCAAATCTTAACATCTTCAACTCTGCCTCGTCAAGCTCTGACTCCTGCCTTTTTGTCAATGCCACTGTCTCCAACCCATATAACATAGCTGGTCTCACTACCCTCTTGTAGACCTTCCCTTTCACTCTTACTGGTACTCGTTTGTCACAAATCACTTTTGACACTCTTCTCCACCCACTCCATCCTGCATGTACTCTTTTCTTCACCTCTGTTCCACACTCACCATTATTCTGAACTGTTGATCCCAAGTATTTAAACTCATCTACCTTTGCCACCTCTACTCCCTGCATTCTCACCATTCCTCTATCCTCCCTCTCATTCACATACATATATTCTATCTTAGTCCTGCTGACCTTCATTCCTCTTCAATCTAGAGCATATCTCCACCTCTCCAGGGTCTCCTCCATCTGTTCCCTACTCTCACTACAGATCACAATGTCATCTGCAAACATATTAGTCCACGGGGACTCCTGTCTGATCTCGTCTGTCAACCTGTCCATAACCATTGCAAATAAGAAAGGGCTCAGAGCTGATCCTTGATGTAATCCCACCTCCACCTTAAAAGCATCCATCACTCCCACCGCAGACCTCACCGCTGTCACACTACCCTTGTACATATCCTGTACCACTCTTACATACTTCTCTGACACTCCTGACTTCCTCATACAATACCACAACTCCTCTCTAGGCACCCTGTCATATGCTTTCTCTAAATCCACAAAGACACAATGCAACTCCTTCTGACCTTCTCTGTACTTCTCCAGCAACAATCACAGAGCAAACATTGCATCTGTAGTGCTCTTTCCTGGCATGAAACCAATACTGCTGATCACTAATCATCACCTCCCTTCTTAACCTAGCTTCCACTACTCTTTCCCATAACTTCATGCTGTGACTGATCAATTTAATCCCTCTGTAGTTACTACAGCTCTGCACATCACCCTTATTCTTAAAAATCAGTACCAAAACACTTCTTCTCCATTCCTCAGGCATCCTCTCACTTTCCAAGATTTCATTTACAATCTAGTTAAAAACTCCACTGCCATTTCACCTAAACACCTCCATGCTTCCACAGGTATGTCATCTGGACCAACAGCCTTTCCGTTCTTCATCCTCTTCATAGCTATCCTTACTTCCTCCTTGCTAATCCACTGCACTTCATGATTCACTATCTGCACATCATCCAACCTTCTCTTCCTCTCATTCTCTTCATTCATCAGCCCCTCAAAGTACTCTTTCCATCTGCTCAACACACTCTCCTCACTTGTGAGTACGTTTCCCTCATTATCCTTTACCACCCTTACCTGCTGCACATCTTTACTAGCTCGGTCCCTCTGTCTAGCCAATCGGTACAGGTCCTTTTCTCCCTCCTTAGTGTCCAACCTTTTATACAACTCTTCATATGCCTTATCCTTAGCCTTCGCCACCTCTCTCTTTGCCATGCACCTCATCTCCTTATACTCTTGTCTACTTTCTTCATCTCTCTGACAATTCCACTTCTTCTTCTTCACCAACCTCTTTCTCTGTATACTCTCCTGTACTTCTTCATTCCACCACCAGGCCTCCTTGTCCTCCTTCCTCTTTCCAGATGTCACACCAAGCACCTTTCTAGCCATCTCTCTTACTAGCTCCACTGTAGTTACCCAACTATTCAGTAACTCTTCACTGCCACTCAGTGCCTGTCTTAACTCTTCCCTGAACATCACCTCACAATTACCTTTTTTCAATTTCCACCATTTGATCCTTGGTGCTGCCCTCACACTCATCCTCCTCTTCTTGATCACTAATGTCATCCTACAAATCACCATCCTATGCTGCCTAACTACACTTTCCCCTGCCACCACTTTACAGTCTCCAATCTCCTTCAGACTGGCCCTTCTACATAAGATATAATCTACCTGTGTGCATCTTCCTCCACTCTTGTATGTCACCCTATGCTCCTCCCTCTTGTTAAAATACGTATTCATCACAGCAATGTCCATCCTTTTCTCAAAATCCACTACCATCTGACCTTCAACATTCCTTTGCTTAACAACATACCTACCCATCACTTCCTCATCCCCTCTGTTCCCTCCACCAACATGCCCATTGAAATCTGCTCCAATCACTGGTCTCTCACTCTTGGGTTCAGTCATCACCACTTCATCCAACTCACTCCAAAATGTTTCTTTCTCATCCATTGCACACCCAACTTGTGGAGAATATGCACTAACAACATTCATCATTATACCATCAATTTCCAGCTTCATAAACATCACTCTGTCAGACACTCTTTTCACCTCCAAAACACTCTTAGCATACTGTTCATTCAGGATAATGCCTACGCCATTTCTCCTCCCATCCACACCATGATAAACCAATTTGAATCCACCTCCGATACACCTAGCCTTGCTCCCCTTCCATCTGGTCTCTTGCACACACAATATACCAACCTTCCTTCGATCCATCATATCAGCTAGCTCTCTCTCCCTATACCAGTCATACTGCCAACATTCAAAGTTCCAACCCTCACTATCACAGTCCTAGCCTTTACCTGCCTTTGGGCATGCCTTCCGCCTCTTCTCTTCCTTTGGCCAACAGTAGCCCAATTTCTGCCAGCACCCTGTTGGCCAACAGTACTGGTGGCGGTCGTTGTTAAACCCGGGCCTTGACCGATCAGGTATGTATATGTGTACAGTTGTCTGCATGTATGATTTGGCAACATTTTTATGCCAGATGCCCTTCCTGATGCAACCCTCCCCATTTATCCAGGCTTGGGACCAGCACAAAGAAATGCACTGGCTTGTGCATCCCCAGTGGTTGGGTTCTCATCGGTCTGGAAGTAATAGTTTAAAATGTCTTCACCAAAGCATGCGATATGAGTATTATTGGTGACAGGAAATTATAACTCCAGTCACTTCAGCCTGATGTGATTTAGTGGGATTAACAGTATGGCCTGACTGAAATTAGACTATCACACTCCACCACATGAATCGATTCAGACATTTCTATGGTTCAGCACTTTTAACCATTTAGTTTAAATGAGGAATAGGAACCAAATCAAATGCAATATTTTCTCTGGCTTCTTTGTAATTTGAGCAAGGTCATGATTTAAAAACATTTAGTTTTTAGATCTGTACAGTAGTAACTTACTTATTAAAAGTCTATCTATAGCTTGCATGCTATTTAATTCAATGATTTAGACATACAAACTTGCAGAATTAATTTCTTGATGTTTTGTTAGGGCACAACATTTAAAATACATATTTTAAGCAATATTATTATTGTTGTATACATTTTTGTCCCCACCACTGCCTGATGACAATCAGCTCTTCTTGATCAGTGACAGCAACCCTCATTAGCATGTGGGTGGGAACAGTCATATACAAGAAGAGGTCATAGGAGGCCTTTGCAGTGACACTGGTAGACATGTCTGCCAGCATGGGTGTCAAAGGAAAAATATACTTTAAAAATGATCAAAACACGGTAGGTTCAGGTGAAGGCACTTTAATCTTGCAGCAAGGAGACAAAAACGTGCTAATACAGAGTTTGTCTAACTAGAAACAGGAAATACTTTCATTTTTATACACTTTCTAATAAGACATTGCCTACCAAGCTGATGTAACAAATTACAAGTCTTGTCATCGTCATTTACTAATAATTGCTTTCATAAAATTCTGCTGATTTATCAATTTTTGTGAGAAACTTCCTAAGGAAAACAACATGGCCTTGGCTACCACCAGTTAGATACATGCAATGTTACCATTCAAGGTACTATGGCTAATTCAAGCACAAAGCAAGCAGTTCATTTCTCTAACAATCCTTTGTCTACACTATCTCTAAGCTTCTGCAGCTGCACATGTTCTCATACTTTGAACAGAGCTGATTGTTTAAAATCATTACATTTACAGGATATAGCATTGTTCATTCATTCTCTCCTGACCTAGCAGATAGGCACCTGCTTCTCAAGTACATTTCCAAAAGGCATAAACATGAATATTGCTGTGCTAGCAATTACTAGGTCAGAGGGCATCTTGCAAGTTTCATAAAGCACACTGCAGTTTCAAAAAGCATCTTTTCAGTCTCATATGAAACTCAATTTATATATAAAACAGTGCATATAAAATAGAATGAAAAATGCGTTAACTTATTTAGCTTCTAATTAGCACTAAGCACACATACATTAATACATATTTTTCTGACATTTCCCCCCTGTTAATACTTTTTAATTCTATTTTCAAAAAGAATAAACAGTTTGCTTCTTTTCCTAACCTCTTCCATTCAGGATTTGCAGTTAAGAAAGTCATTCGGTTTAAAACTTTATGAAAGTGTTTCACATTCTAGCAGCTCTTCAAACTCAGTACTTTGATACATAGTCTCAGAAACTGATATCTCTATAAATTCTTTGATTATTTTTTTCATGCAGGGGATTCCACAACAAACACAAGCTCCTATTAGGAGTAATCCCACACAAATGGCAATCAAGATGTTCATTAGGATGGAACTCCACCCCCAAATAAATTCTGGAAAAAGTCCGTCAGAGGGTTTGGGCCTGGCTTGGTCATGGCCAACACTTGCTGTATCACCTCAAGGTGGTCATTAATTTCGTGCTGATGATCTGGTATATATGCACAGCATTCTTCTTCGATTAAAGCGCACGTACCACCCCTCGCCGCTAGGGTGAAGTCAAGAGCCATTCGGTTCTGGAGCACTGCAGTTCTCATAGCATTCAGTTCATCAGTTATCAGTTTGAGAGCAGAGAAAGTTGCATTACTCATTACTTTGAGAAGTTTAGACAGTTTTCGCAGCTCCCAAATCGATTTAACTGCGCCATATGCAGGTAATATGCCTGCCCACGATATAACGGCATCACTCAAGTTCATGTGCGTCAATTTGGTACACACAGTATGATGGTCTTTCCAGCCTGCCTCGATCTGCCCCACTGGATTTTCAGGCCTTTTAACAGCTTTCTTGGCCACATCTCGGGTATTTCGAATATTTCCCTGAGGCAAGACTGCAGTGTGTCATATGGCCGGGACCAGGTACCCCAAAAAACAACTGCCAGACCAATTCTCAGGTAACCATTTATATGCTTTTTTACCACACACAAAATAACAATCCACTACTTTAGTAGTTACTTTGTTACGAAATGACTACCCTGCATGAAACATTTTCCTATCTATTACAGATAACTGTTTAAAAAGTACAGGATTATGTTGCACTTGATCAAGAGTCTTATGCATGGATTTAAGAAATGAGTCATAATCTGAACTACAAGTTCCACCCAGATTGTTTGCTTTAGTATAACATTTATATTGTACAGTCACATTACACTTGCTCCAACCCACTTGGATTGTGTCATTCTTGTAGAAACATACAATTCCCTTTTGTGTCACAGGCAAATACAGTGCTACCTTATCATATGCTTTAATAGATACTGTGTCATAAACCAGATTTTCCCAGGTCTCATTGACCCCTAGGGGGATAGCAGTCATTAATAACCCCCCGTATGCTGTTGCTATGGCTGTGCAGATCCAGCAGTTCGAAACATTAAAAGTCTCAGCATACACACGTGTAATTGCCTGATAAGTGTTAAAGTTCGGGTTCCAGTCTATGTTTGGTTCATCACGTTTAATCAGTTCAACTTCTGTGGCAGGAAAAAGGAAAGGCCACAACAAAAAGAACAATGTTATTAGCATAGCTACCAGAATAATCATGCAAGTTTTCTGAGGTTGTTCAGTATCTCTATTTGCTCTATACCTGGTCATTTTGTTCTTGTTGTACAACAGTAACAAGGTTTTTGTCCAGTTCAAAGTTCTTAACCAGTTTACAGTGTGTCAAGTGAATCCAGGATGCTCGCTCCGCGATCTTGACTGCAGTGGGTGTCAACAGTAGTACCTGGTATGGCCCTTCCCACTTCGGAGAACTCCAATTTTTTTCTCTTCACTATCTTCATCCAGACCCAGGTGCCTGGGGCTACTGCTGCTTCCGATTTCATTTGTTCTTTATCTGAAACAGAATTTAACTGCAAAAGTTTGTTATTCAAAAATCGCCTCATATACCCTGCAAGTGAACTGTCAGCCTCCTGCTCTGCAGACATGAGAGGTTTCCATTGAGGTGTATAATATGCCCTCCCAAACAAAACTTCAAAAGGAATTAATCCTTTTGCATTCAGAACAGTTCTCATGCTCAACAGTGCCAGAGGTAAACAGTGCACCCAATTCTTTTGTGTCTCACTAATCAATTTTCTAAGTTTACTCTTCAACAACCCTTTATGCCTCTCTACTAATCCTGCAGATTGGGGGTGGTACGCACAATGGTTTTTCAACGATATCCCGAAATAGCGACTTAGTTGTTGTATTGTTTGATTTACAAAGTGTGTGCTATTGTCACTATAAATCTTTTCTGGTATGCAAAATCTAGGTATAATTTCTTTAACAAGGACCTTTGCAACAGTAGCTGCATCTGGATTTTTAGTTGGAAAAGCTTCCACCCATTTGGAAAACATGTCTATAATGACAAGGCAGTACTTCTTATTTTCGCATTTGTTCAGTTCTATAAAATCCATACAAATAGTATGAAACGGATACGGTGGTGTAGGGAAACTCCCTTGCTTAGGTTTCAATGCCCCTTGTGCATGATGCTTGTTACAAACATGGCATGCTGCACAAATTTTTTTTGTGTAATTAGTAAATCCATATGTTGTAAACACTCGATTCACTAACTGTACCATCCCCCCTGTTGAGACATGGCTCTGCCCATGGCTCAACAAAGCTGCATATCTAAACAAGTTAGATGGTAAGATTGGTTTCTTCTCTTTGGAGATGTACAGTCCCTTCTCAAGGATTGCTCCTTGTTTTATCCATTTTTGTTTTTCTACATTTGTAGTAAGTGTCTGCATTGTTTTTAACATTTCTAAATCTAAAATCTCAGAAGGTTGTAATTCCTCACTCAAAAGAAAATCTTCTGAAGCTGAAGCTGCCTGTTTTGCAGCTGTATCAGCCCTCGCATTACCTTTTGAAATTCTATCCTGTTGCTTGGTATGAGCTACGCATTTGCAAATAGCTACTTTCTGAGGTAACTGAATAGAATCTAACAAATTTAAAATAAATTGCGCATGGTTAATTGGTTTACCAGTAGATGTTATCATTCCTCTATTTTTCCACTGCTGTGCAAAAACATGTACAGTAGAAAAAGCATACTGACTGTCAGTAAAAATATTCACTTTCTTACCTTTTGCTAAGGTACATGCCCTCGTCAAGGCAATCAATTCTGCTGCTTGTGCAGATAAGTTGTGTGGTAAAGACTTCACTTCTAAAATCTCAGTATCAGAAACTACTGCATATCCCACTAGATTCTGTCCTGTAGGACCCCTCCTGCACGAGCCGTCCACATAGTATGTCATCTCGGCATCATCCAAGGGAACATCTGTAAGATCTTTTCTAAGTAGTGTCTTTTGCTCAATCTCCTGCAGGCAGCAGTGTGGTTTGCCATCAGCAGGGGTTGGGAGCAAGGTTAACGGGTTCAAATTTGTGCATCGTTCAATTGTCATATGAGGTTGGCTCAACAGTATAGTCATACAGGAAAGATGTCTAGCAGGAGAAAGATATGCTACTTTTTCTTGCAGTAAAATAATCGCGACTGCATGAGGCACTCTCAATGTGAGAGGGTGGAACAACACTACTGAGGCTGAGGCCTGTACTGCCATTGCAGCTGCGACTACTGCTTGTACACAGTGGGGCAAGGATCGCGCCACTGGGTCTAACTATGATGAATAGTAAGCTAAGGGGCGTTGTTTGTCCCCATGCTGTTGTGTTAACACTGATGTCATATAACCTTGCTTACAGTCTAGAGTTTGGAAAAACCGCTTATGATAGTTTGGTAATCCTAAAACTAAGGAAGATGCTATCAGTTGTTTCAGTTTGCAGAAAGCTGATTCTGCTTCTGGTGTCCACTGTAATAAATCCTGTGCTGCCATCGGCTTTTTGAATATCAAATTAGTCAGAGGAGCAGATTCCAAAGCATAATTTGGTATCCAACTCCGACAAATGTTAGTAGTTCCCAGGAAGGACATAATTTCCTTCTTGGTAGTTGGTCTAGGTGCTTGTAATATTGCTGTTTTTCTGTCTTCATCTAATATTCTACCTTCTTTGGATATTACATATCCCAGGTATTTAACCTGTTTTCTCCAAAGTTGCAGTTGGTTCTTGTTTACCTTGTGTCCTTGAGTAGCTAAAAATTGTAATAATGCTATGGTATCCTCTCTGCATTCTTGCTGGGTGGGGGCTGCCAACAGAATGCCGTCTACATAAAGTAAAATCTGACTACCTTTCGGTGGGATAAATCCCGCCAGGTTACTTGCCATTTCTTGTGCGAATATTGTTGGACTTTCACAATATCCTTGTGGTAGTCTCGTATATGTATACCGTTTCCCCTGAAATGTAAATGCAAACCAATTTTGGCTGTCTGGGTGTATCGGTATCGAGAAAAATGCATTGCTAATATCTACCACAGAAAAATACTTCTGTTGAGGTTTCAAATCATTCAATAAGGTGTGCACTGTTGGTGCCCTGGGTATAACTGTGTCATTCACAGCTTGTAAATCTTGGACCATATGCCATTCCCCGTTTGCTTTCCTAACAGGAAATAAGAGTGTATTACACAGTGAATCAGGGGATTCTATTAAGACTCCTTCCTTAAGTAAGGCTGCTATTATAGGTTTGATCCCTATCTCTGCATCCTTTCTCAAAGGATACTGTCTTTTTTGAGGTCTGAATGCTGATTTTGGCATAATAGTAACTGGTCCTGCTGTACGAATAAGTCCTACATCTGATTTCCCTGTTGACCAGAGAGTCTCTGGTATGTCTCGTAAGGCTTTTTCCTTTTCCTCCAGTAAGAGTAATACTCAGCTATCCTCACTTGCCTGTGAGTGCACAGCTGGGTGTGTCTGTGTTATCCAATTCAATTTCTGCTTCTATACTCCCTGTTCAGAGAGTTCGAACTCTGTCTGTTTTTCCCACCTTGTGACTTTTTCTCCTAAGTCAGCCCACTTCACATTTCTATTTTTAGTTAAGCTTACATGCGGCAATCAATTAGATTTGTAAAGTGCTAAAAATTCCTGGGGTAATGAACAGCTTATTATACTGTTTCCTTCTGTGTCCCAGTACAAATTTCGTAATACTAGCCTATTAGCATGGTTTTTAAACAACTCTTGCTCATATTCTTTATCAGGTCCTGGTCTGTTACAGTAATATAGAGTACAATGCAACAAATGCTGTCTGTCAGTGTCAAGGGAGGGGGATTTACTGATGGCTACATTCATCAGTTCTTCAGTTACTGCTCCTGGACCAGACATAACTAAGTCCTGGCTGTACCAATAATATGTTTCACCCTCCGGTCGCACTACAAAGGTATCCATTTGTCGCTGTGCTTCCATTCCCTGCATAGTTGGAACTACGGCTATGCCAAATAACTGCATCAAGTCCCTGCCCAAGAGATTCACTGGGCATTTTGCAGAAACAATAGTTTTGCTTTTCTGGGTCATTCCTGAAATGGGGTCACTTATTGCTATGTCGTGGGAGAGAGGCTCCCGATACAGCTGTCCATTAGCTGCTTTCATTAGTATGTAATCAGGTGATTCTGAATCTTCTGGTAGTTTGGAAGGATGTATCAGGGTCCGTGAAGCCCCTGAGTCACACAGAAATTTGACTTCCCTCCCCTCTACCAGGAGCGTAACTTCCGGTTTTGTGTCTGCTAAGTAGAGCTCTAAGCTCAATAATGCTAAGTCTAAAATTTCATTTTCTTCATCATTTATGAATTCATGTACATCCTTTATCCCTTCTACTACATTTGCATTTGTCTTTTCCTGTCTATTCTTATCCAGTGATTCCTGACTATCATATAGTCATTCCTCACCCTCCTATATTCCGTAGTTACCTTCTTATTTAGCCTGCAATCCCTTGCCAAATGCCCCTTTTTTCCGCATTTAAAACATTCACCCCTTTTCTTCCTTTCTTCAAAATCTTCTGATTGTTTATCAGACTGCTTGTTTCCCTGGGCATTTTTCTTACCCTTCTTCCCGGTTTGTACTACAAAGACTTCTGACCCATCTTCTACTGCAAATACTTGAGCTTTCTTTTTCTTTTTGCTATTAAAATGCCTTTCGGCATGTCTTGCGTATTCAAGTAATGACTGTAATCGACTTGTACGATGATCTATCATGTGCTTTGTAATAAAGCTGCTAATGGGAGAAATACTGCCTTTTAAAAATGCATTCTTTAGCTGTTGCTCATATGGGGAATCATGTGTTTGAACTTCAGGTACCTGCATTCCACAATGGTTATTAAAACATTCTAATAATCTAGCATAATATCTATCAACAGTTTCACCTTCTTGTTGTATGCACTGATTAATGCAAGTCCAATCAGCCCTAGGCTTCCATTTCTCAGAGATTCGGTCCGTTAGACCTTTCACTCTGTTGTCCAGTTCTGCATTACTATGTGGGAGTGGTCTAAGCTCATGTCACGGGGATTCCAGTTGCCACTGATCATGTGCCAATCTGGACCTACAATTTGTCTAACTACTTTTTCTACTTCTTCTCCATTCAAATGGTAACTTAACCTCATGCCCTGTAAGTCTTCTAAGAATTTTCTAAAATTAACTTTCAGATGGGGAATTCCTTCTGTGGCTTTCCGGATATCTTCCGGTGTCCACGGTCTATATACTAGAAGAGTCTGATCCTGTCCTGCCTGTGGATTTGGTACTTCTATGAGTGGACATATCTCTTCCTCACTCATAGCTCGTGAATTTCTATTTATTTCATATAATTCAATATCCCCTCTCAAGTTGCGTACTCGAGACCTGGTCTCGATAGGATCCCTGACAAACGGTTTTGATTTTGCAGGAACAGCTGGGTATAGCGGAGGTGGATCAGCTTGTCCACTCGCTTCATATTCCGGTAAGGGATGCGGAGGGGGCAGAGGAGGGGCCATTGCTATTACCAAGTTATTATCTTCTTTGTCTAAGAACATTGCTTTTGAATTTTTAATCTTTTGTTCCCTGCGATTTGTTTCCTCAAGCCACCTGTGCGCCTGAGGGACTCCTAATTGCCGTTGCTTTTTTAGCTGACCTTTTGCGTCTGTTTTAAGTTGTCTGACAAGTTTAACAAGTGAAGATTTATCTAAATTACCATCAAATTTGTATTTATCAACCCATTTTGTATAATACTTAACATTATCGGCACGCTGTAACTGCATATATTTTGTGTCTTCAGTTAGGGGCGGGTCTCGGGAACTTTTTGTGCACTGATTTCCCATGTTGCCTTAGCTAAGCTAAAAAATTGTTATTAACCCTTCTTATCACGTGGTACCATGATTTTACACCTTTTCACAGTTTATCTAGAATAACTGTCTACCTATTCTGTTTCCCTGATCTATGACAAGACAGTAATCTTTTTGTCCCTGATCTGCACATGCAAATCTCCCTGACAAAACAATACTGTAACTAGTCCCTGATCAAAAACAGAAAAAAGGTAAATTCCTCCTTACCTGACCCTCCGTGAGTTGATCCACCAGAACGTTGACTCATCCTCCAATCCCAGATCAGAAATAGTGGCTGGCCTCTTTCGAACAACAATTCAGTCGGAGGTCTTTCAAAACAGAAGAGCCAATGTGGCCACTTCTCAGTACGGGTACATGCCACCGGGCCCAATTCTGACTTAGGCCTAGAGTGAGAGGTACTTTAAAATATACTTTAAAAATGATCAAAACATGGTAGGTTCAAGTTATGGCACTTTAATCTTGCAGCAAGGAGACAAAAACATGTTAATACAGAGTTTGTCCAACTAGAAACAGGAAATACTTTCATTTTTATACACTTTCTAATAAGACATTGCCTACCAAGCTGACGTAACAAATCACAAGTCTTGTCATTGTCATTTACTAATAATTGCTTTCATAAAATCTCTAAAATTTCTCTAAAATCGCTCTCTCTCTTCTTCTTTTCTTCTTCTTTCCCTTCTCTTAACTCCACCTCTCCTAACTAATCTCCAGTCCTCTCTAACCTCTCTAAAAGACAACTTTCAAAAAAACTGCCAAAAACCAGGCCACAGACACAGGTCCATCACCACTCCATTGTCATTTACTAAATATTGCTTTTCAAAAATCTCTAAAATTTCTCTAAAATCTTTCTCTTTCCTTCTTTCTTTCTCCCTCCCTTCTCTACTAATCCTACCTCTCTAACTAATCAAAACTAAACTGGCTTGAACTTCCACACCAGCTCAACTACATTCACCTAACCCTAGCCCATACCCTCATTAACCACCCCTCTCTTTGTCCCTCCCTGTCTTCTCCTTTTAAGTTGCCCCTACCTGACAGCGTCTTACCGTCAAACAATCAAAACCTATTAGAAGTACATAAACCAACACGCCCCCAGGCAAAACCTACTATCCTTTAACCTAGCTAGTCTTTGGAACTCACTCCCACCATCCATTCGTACCATCTCTAATCTTTATATGTTCCACACATCTTGCATCCCAATGGGAATGCTCTTGTTCCCATCCATCATAAAAATATGGAACTCTTCATCCTCCATTCATTCATTTGCTACTCAACAAAGCCTACATACTTATTACTTCCTTCTTAACTAATTACACTACACAACAAAACAATTCTACCTCTTTAAAGCCCTAACACTCCTCTCATTTATTTTACTTCATTTAATAAGATTGCATTATTGAATGTACCTCAAATGTAAAAGCAATGACTGTACTCTCTTTTCATTTGTATAAGTATCTTAGCTACCTACTGTTTATACCTTGTATGTTGGTTTACTTTAAGAGCTTTTTCAATTGTATGTACCTTTTCTGTATGTCTGTTTTTGGAGCTTTTCTCCCCAGGACTCCATTGAAAATGGGTTCTTTTAGGCCCAATGGACTATCCTGGTAAAACAACTGCAAATAAATAAATAAATAAATAAAATAAAATTCTGCTGATTTATCAATTTTTGTGAGAAACTTCCTATGGAAAACAACGTGGCCTTGGCTACCACCAGTTAGATACATGCAATGTTACCATTCAAGGTACTATGGCTAAGTCTAGCTCAAAGCTAGCCGTTCATTTCTCTAACAATCTTTTGTCTACACTATCTCTAAGCTTCTGCAGCTGCACATGTTCTCATAATTCGAACAGAGCTGATTGTTTAAAATCATTACATTTACAGGATATAGCATTGTTCATTCATTCTCTCCTGACCTAGCAGATAAGCACCTGCTTCTCAAGTACATTTCCAAAAGGCATAAACATGAATATTGCTGTGCTAGCAATTACTACGTCAGAGGGCATTTTGCAAGTTTCAGAAAGCACACTGCAGTTTCAAAAAGCATCTTTTCAATCTCATATGAAACTCAATTTATATATAAAACAGTGCATATAAAATAGAATGAAAAACATGTTAACTTATTTAGCTTCTAATTAGCACTAAGCATACACACATTAATACATATTTTTCTGACAATGGGTCAGTATTAAGACCTAATGGAAAAGAACTTTAATGGCTGCATAAATGATAGCTTCTATGATTGGTTCTCACTCTGTGGGGAATACATTAGCTGTTTGATCAAGACAAAAACAGATGATGCTCAGACGACCTTTGTTATGAATCAAACAGATAACTAGATAGACTGATAAGGGCTTTGAAAAGCTAATCAATTGAGCAGAAGATGGTTGCTAAGGTTCACTGGAAATGACTGGAATATACTGCACTTAGGCCACAGCACCTTGGTATAAAGTATCACTGGTAGAGTTGAACTGATGGTGAAAGAACAGGAAAGTAAGGTGGGGTGTTTATCACACCTACACTGGGTCACCAGGGACAGACTGACAGAGTCATGGTAGTAGAAAATTAAATGTTGGCGAGCATCCTCAGGAGCAAGGACTCCAGAAGCAATGTAGTAACATACTCACTTTATGAGGCCCTGGTCAGGCCATATGCTGAATACTCTGCAGTTCTGAATGCCATCAGTTTTCTGGATGAATTCTGTGGAAAGTAACTAGAAGACTGCATGTGCTGGGCAAGAAAGAGTCTAATCAGAGATTACAGGAGATGGAGGCCTTCTCAACAGACCCTTGACGAGACAAGGGGTGTGATATGGTTTCATAAGACTATGCCAAGGAGAAGTGATGTGTCAAATATAACCAAAAAAGAGAAAAGGAAAGTAAGCACACATAGCACATTGATATTGTAGAGGCCAACTAGTCCATGTGTCTTTGGAGATATTTCTTCACAGAGAGAGTTGCAGATTCATGGGTAGACTGCTGGAATGGGTGGTGAAAGGTGAATCCACAGAGTCATTTAAAGGGGCATGGGACAAGTGGAAAAGTGTTGAAGGGGTAGGAATTGATAAAAAGAAGGTAGAAGCTTAAGTGTACTTAAATGGCAAATTAGACAGGCTTCTGCTATTAAACAAATGCACTATGGTATAAGGTAATATAATGCTTTTAATTTTCTATTCATTGATGGTCTCTGTCTAATTGTCTCCAGAGAAGGTTAATTTGTTTACCACAATAAATTATTTTTAAATTGATCATAAATGTATTTTGGTGTTGAAATTTGTTCAAGAAGACCATGGTTGCTTTTGTAATTTTGTTTATTTTATTTACACCCTCTATGCCAATGTCATATCACATGCTGTTCAGCCACATATTTTTTTCTTTTTATATGGTATGTCAAATTCCTCTTGGAATGAATGTTCCAGAACACATTGTCTTGTTCAGAGGGAGTCCATATTCTTTCTGGATCTGCCACAACTACTTTTCTCTTTTTCACATAGCAGATGAAGTGACTACATAGTCTAAATGCAATATAATTTAAGTTCTATTTTTTCACCAATTTAACAGCATCCACAGAACATAGTACATTGATCAGGTTTGCCAGGACTTAACCTCACAGCATTTAAAGATTGGCCAAATAGTATAAACTACGATAGCAGACACTTGCAATTTAACTACACTGCAAACCTGTCATCAAATATTGCAGAATATATTTAGTTTCAGACTGTTTCACAAAACCAAACTTGCACTGCTGCATGTCTGCTCATAACAAACAATTCTTGTTTATCTATCTACTTTTCCTGGCAGTGTCTCTACAAATTGATGCCATAGTAAGGATAGGTGTACTTTGTGGTTAAATCATAGCTGTTGTGATATGCAACTTTTTGCCCAGTGTATTCTTGAGAACTTCATTGTATATGAAGCACTGTGCCATTCTGTGTTTGCAATGCTTTTAAAGGATGGTTGGCTGAGATGCTTCATATTTTGTTACTACCACTTGGAGTTAGCCTTTTTTTGTTCTGAGAAAACTGGTAAAAAATAGTATGGACTGAGTTTGCTCCTTACAAAATGGTGCCTCCCTAAGTTTTGTGGAGAGGGTCTGCATTCCTGATTTCCCCATGGGGGGCATTGATCCTCCCATCCATTTACTTAAATAAACAAACCCCCATGATTGTACCATTTCTGGGAAAGGGAGCAAACTGGACAAATGGTGTTTGAGTTGATCCTCATTGAAATGACCCATTACCAACTATTTTTGTCAATGCATTTAAACCATGGGTTAGTGTAAAAATGCCAGGACATCACTATCCAAGCATCTTTGCAATTGACTGTTAAGCAGTTTGCCTTTGACCTGCATGCTGTATATTTTATACCCACCCAAATCATTCTGATCATTTCTGCTAGAAAAACATTTTTGACTAACAGTCCTTGATGTATGTCAGTGTCATAACAACTACACAGTGTGTGCCTGAATGTTAATGCAGTATGACTGGGCAGCCTGTGCGGGAGAGGTTTCAATGTGCAAGTTAAAAAATAAATGGGGACTTTGAAAACAGTGATTGATTGATTGATTAATTTGATTCATTGTTTGATTAGTTTTCTTAACTGGGGTAAAGCACTGATCCATTTGGACTTTTTTCAGTCTCGGCTTTGGAGCACTCTCTCGTTAAGCTACTTGTTCAGGGTCACACATTAGGCAAATATACACAAGTATATCATACAAACATCATCCTCCATCATCACAGCACCTCCACTGATGCTTTTCCAGCCACCCTCATCAGCTTACACATCATCATGAATCTCTGTTATCTCATCTTTCCTTTATTTCTTGGACCAGACTATAATTCTGCAGCTGCAGCCATACAGTAAGCATGTTATTTGTGCACTTTCTCAAACAGAGCTGTAAGATATCTAACACCAGTGATTACTGCATCTAGCTGGGCACTTTCCTTTAACTTAATTGTGATTTTTATACAGTGCATAGTATATGGATTGGGCAGGCCTTTCTCTTACAGTGTTGATTAATTGGATTGCATGTTGGGCTCTGCTCTTATTGTTTTTACCACAGTCCCTTCTGATGACAGTGCTATGACTTTATCTGTCTTTTGGAATTAATTATGTCTTCCTGTCTGAAAGCAGCAGGGCTTTCATTTACTGCACGTGGTTTTGTAACTCTGCCTAATGCTCTGTATCTGACATTGGCTTGTACATTCTTCTGTGTTTTATGCTTCTTCTATTGATTATCTTCCTAGGAGTGAGTCATAAATTCCTTTTGATAACCTAACCTGCTGCACCCTTCCTAGAGCAGGATTTGCATATAGTTTTTCTGGTAATGTACCTTTCTTTTCTTCTCCTTACACCTTCAGAGATTAGGACTTGCCTTGTAAATGATTTCAAATACATTTAGGACCTATATTGCAAATGTCGCTCCTTTCAGTTTTACTTCTCTGCTTATGCTATCAGTCTGTGAGCTTTTGCTACACTGTAATGACTGTTGTACTCTTGCAATTACCTGAATTTTTGTGCTGTTGTTGTTCTCCCTGTTGCCTAGATGGCTTAAAATGCCTGATAAATGGGTCTTCTTTAATCTGTCACTTGCAGTACTAAGACAGAACATGCCAAACCATCAGTCCATTCTTGCTCATGTGTAGTAATCAGGTCACATTTACGTCCCTTTCTAATGACTCACCAGCTACACTGTAGAATGGAGGACAGTTCAAACAGTACACTAAACAGGTAATGCAGAGCTCTTTTAATTCAAATTTAAGTTTAGAGTTATTAAAGTGCTTATACCTATGCACTAAACTGAAAAAAAAGTCAATAAATGCCAAGATGGTGATGCAGAAATAATAAATAACAAATAATGGTAAGAGAAAAAGAAATAGCAAATAATAGTAAATCTACATTGAAAGTAAAAGCTGTTCAACATGGCTGCCACTAAATGACAGGTTAAAAAGATAGGTGTGCAGGGAATTCTTATAGAGAGTTGATGTGTAATGCTCCTGAAGCCAAGACAGCAGAATTCAATGACAGACACTTAGATAAACACAGGACTAATGATCAGAGGTGTTAAGTTGCAGTTCAAGAATCAGTAGCACCTCAAGGCGGTAACCATTCTGGAAGGACAGGGATCGAGTCTGTTGGCAGGAGAATGCATATCACAGACATGAGCTGACAGAAGTTAATAATAATTAACACTATCCAAGGAGGGGCAAACCCACTCTGCGTCTCAGCAAATAAGCATGGATTATGAAAAATAATTCAAATCTAGTGGTAGAAGAAAGACAGGCCAGGCTCAATAGACTGGCTACTATCCATAATAGTATGGCTAGGCAGCTGGCAACTGCAAATATTTCTCTGGATAAGACTGTTGCTGCCTTCTTGCAAGAAAAGTGTGTCTGATAAAGTGCGTAGCATTCATCTATTTCAGGCTTCATACTCCAAGACTTGCATGCCCCTAACAATGTTTCAACCGCTGTCCCTTCAGTACAAGGAACTTTAAATCTAACCATAGCTCAGACATCCTGTGAGTCTTGAGATGTACATGACATGGGACAAATAAATCTAGAACAGTTGTCAATGACTTATAGTGATAGTTGAAGGCATTTCAAAATCCATCATTGTCCTCCATAAGAACATAAATCAGCAATTAAGAGAACAAAATAAGTATAACTATAGAAGGAATATAATACTTCCTCAACTTAAGATCATAATTACATAGACATTGCAAAATATAATGAAGATCCTACTTCAGTTCACTAATCAGAGGATGACAGTGACTCTGCCCGCAGTACACAAATTAAGTGATGACTGTGACCATGGTCAATTTAATATTAATTGTACAGCAGAAATGAGAAATTGGACTATTGTATTTCAATGAAGCAAAGTCCACCACAAATCATAACACTACATTAATTAAGCAGGAAAACAAGGAGGGGACCCCCCCCACCATACCATACAGAATAGTAATGGCACGTGTGTTGCTTATGGTTCATTAACAGTGTGATGGTAATACCCTTGCTTATTGGCACAATTATGCAGTGCAACATGTGAGGGGATCCAGCTGGTGGTGTATTAATCAGGTAATGGTTTTGCCCTTATGATCAAGCCACAACAGCCGTGGGTAAATCCTGTGGCACTCACACCCATTTGTGGATTTTTGCTATTATACAATCACATTATTTAAGAATGAAATTGCTTACCTCTCTTAAATAATGTGATTATATAATGGTACTACAATGTTTTTCTGCCCTCTGACTACAAAGTGATGTCCTGCACATGCATTTGGTATTTATGTATGCACATTAACACACTACATCACTTCTGAACAAGTAATAGGATGGGAGGATGGGGAGGGCACTGTTTCTGTAGCACAATCTGTTTTTTGTCCTGCCCCCCCCAAGCCAGGTTATGTTCTGGCTGTTTTCCTAAAAAATAACAAAAATGCTGGACAGTGAGAGAAATTATTATGGATTTTAAAAATATTACAAGGGTTATGGCACAAATTTGAGGAAAATCAGGGACATTTTGCAAATCTGTCAACAGTTGACAGGTATGGTTATGGTATTGTCAGTAAGAATACTTGTCGACTATTTAGAGTTTTGAAGAATGTTTCTATTTTCTCTCATATTTTGTTCTTTCCCTCATAAAGTACACCACAAAAAATTAACAAGCATTTATCAATGCAAAGTCCAGCTGCTCAGTAATACTTGAATGGCCGGACTCTTTTGCATTACTGTATAGTCGATTTACAGTGGGCGCTCTAATTGGGCTATCCAATCAACATGTACATTTTTTTAATAAAATTTCTCATTTATCATATAATAGACAATTGATGGCAGTGACCATGTTTGATAATAAAAAAAATAAGTAGTACAACACTGATACCCTAATTAGAATGTGTTAAACAGGTGATGGTTGTGACTTTGTCTGTAGTATCAATAATAAATCACATAAAGCGAGAGCAAAACATTGAAGGGTTGCCAAAAACATATAACTGTCAATACTTCCAAAGCATAAATACAGGAACAAACTGGAACTGTAGTCACATCACTCAACTTCTCCACATATATATCTAAAAATGGAATTTTAGTAGCTGACCATTCTGCAGTAAATCTAAGAAAATGGGTGGTATTATTACAGAAGGATGGCGTAGCTATGGGCACTTCCTGTGCAAATAGCTACACCAACCTTGTAATGGCTGAATGGGAGTATAGACACATGTTTCCTATGAGCTCCTACACTTGTCATGTTTTGTTTTACAGGCGTTTCGTTGACGACCTGTTTTTTCTTTGGGTAGGTTCTATGGATGAACTGCAAGGATTCATCAGGGAGATCAATAATACCACCCATTTTCTTAGATTTACTGCATTTTTAGATATATATGTGGAAAAGTTGAGTGATGGGATGATTAATACAGGCCTATTTAGGAAAACATGTTACAAGAATACTTTGCTACACCGCCACAGTATGCATCCTGGATATACATATAGGAATATAGTTCGAGGGCAAGCCATGCGGATATCTAGATACCATCCCGTAGATATGGATTTTAGAGAAGGTATAATTGATTTAGAACATAAGTTAAAGACACGAGGGTATAGTGAATCAGATTTTGAAAATGGAACAATAGATATTGATAATCTGAGACTTGGTTCAGCTGCCCCCTATTTTTCTAGTAGAGCCAACCATGATGCCAATGTCGTCATGGCAGATCATGAGCATCATGATATTATTGGCACTAGAGAGGCCATATATCCTGTCTTTTATACGAAAGATATAGGTATGATTAAGGATATAGTAACCACCCATTGGCACATCCTATCAGTTGATCCAACCATTAGAGATGTGCTAGGAGACAGACCGAAATTTGTCTACAAAAATAAAATGAACCTCAAGAGACTTTTATGCTATCCAAAGATGGAATCACTAGATACCATCAGAGGACAATGTTTTACATCTCCTTGCAATAAATGTAATTTTTGTTCATTTATTAGTTCTGACCCTGTCTTCATACATCCTTCTGGCTTAGGGAGATTTACAGTACGAGCAAATGGAGACTGCATGACTAGTGATGTGGTCTATCTAGCATCGTGTGTTCAGTGTTCAGCATTCTATGTTGGCAAAACCAACCGATGCCTTAGGGATAGAATGCGTGAGCACGTCTATCATATGAGGAAGAGATCAGCTAATAATGCCTTGGCAAAACATGTTAGTGAACAAGGAATAGACCACATGTTTAAATTTAGGATATTGGAAAGAATACATAACACCATTAGAGGGGGTGATATTCGCACATATACAGAATCTAGGGAGACTACTTGGATTATGAGACTTAGATCAGACATGTTGCCAGGTTTGAATGGCAAAGTGCCAATTCAGCCCTTTCTGAGGATGAGGAGATTGAAATAGTGATGGAGCATAACGTTTTATGTTTACCATGACCTAAACCTGATTACATATATTTTTGGCATAATGTTTATACTATCACTATTATCAGTATCACTGATACATTTACATATATCTGAGTATTTATACATTTAAGAATTTTAGTTGACATGTGTTTTTGAAGGATATATGCATTAGTTATGTCTAATATATAGCTATATGTTTTTATAGTAGTGTTATATTTTATGCTTATTAAACATTTATAATGTGTTATACGCATCTTTTAGATTATATTAATTGACCATGTTTTTAACTATGTTTTAGAAAATGTGATTCGATGGTTGATATATTTTTTTAAGGTTTTGGGAATTTTTCCCGCCAAGATGACTATTTAAACCAATTGTAAAATGTTTGCAACAGGTCTGATGAAGCTATTGGCGAAAGCGCTTACCTGTAGTGCGCTAATAAATTCATTTAACTATCGCATGTGACTACAGTTCCAGTTTGTTCCTGTATTTACGCTTTGGAAGTATTGACAGTTATATGTTTTTTTGGCAACCCTTCATTGTTTTGCTCTCGCTTTATGTGATTTATTATTGGTTCTTACATTGGGCTTTATCAGCGGGAGCATTAACTCTTCGTGGAGTTTTACTGTTGATTTTTTGTCTGTAGTATGATTTAGGGTGTGGCAGTGATCTGAATGAATGACATAAAAACTATGTAGTGAAATGCTGGGCCATGGCTGTAATTCTGTGAACTATGTCTCATGTGATTGTTATGTATATGACAATAATCCTGCCTAATGACAGTAGTAATACATTAGAACAGGGGGATCTTGTTTCATTTGCACTAATCAAGTAACAGAGATTTCATACCCCGTGTTTGTCATGTGAGTTCATTAATCCTACACAATGCCAATTATGCAACAGACTGGGGGTCCCCTCATATGGAGTATCAGATGGCTAACAGTCTATAAAGGGGTAAACCTGCACTTTTTTATTTATTTATGCTAGGACATACTTATTTATCAAATGTGTTAAAACACACTTTGTTTTCATCTGCAACTCTCTGGTGATTGTTTTGTTTTTATTTGCCTAGCTTTCTGTACTTGCAAAAGAATATAATACTTATAAAATTGCTTACTCCCCCCCAAAACACATTTTTTGCCTGCATCGTTTTTCTCTTGTTTTAATTTTTTTCCCTTTTTACACTCAAGAAAGATTTAAAAACACTACTCACATATTTTTTTTTCTGCGTGCACTATTTTGTTGTTGTTGTTACAACATCAATACTAGTCAATATCAATACAAGTGTATTCTTACCATCCTTTCTCAATGGTGTACATGTGTGCACTTGCACCCTGAGAAGAGCTTGTACTTTTACACCTCCTTTTCTTCTTTTTTCTTTCTTCTTCTATTTATATACCCCAGATAACCATCAGTTACCTGACAGCCTCATTTTTCCTTCCCCATGGAGCTGGGACTTGCAGGTTGGGAAGGAGAAGTGTAGCAGAACAGCCTGCAGCATCATATATATGGGTGCTGTACACTGGGGAGGAGGATTTTTTTTTGTATGCTTTAACTGGGCGGAGCTAGTAACAGCATGCACATCACCCTATGGAATGCAAGCTAGTTCCAGTCCCACTCAGATGCAGTAGTTTTACAGATGATCTGTCCCATTATGGCACATTCCCATCAATGGGGCTGTGTCTAGATCAGGGATAGAAATCCCACCTTCCCTCTCTCCTGAAATGGAAGAGCCAACAAAACTGTTTCCATCCCTCTCTTATTGGCTCACTTCTCTTTCTTCGATTACTCATCTTTATTTATTGCATTTGTTTACCAGAAAAGTCCACTGGGCCTAAAAGAGCCCATTTTCAGTGGAGGCCCGGGGAAAAAAGCTCCAACAAGAACATAGCTACAGAAAATATTAAACATTAATTGGTACAAAAGTAAATATAGTGTTGCAGATAGTGATTACAGTAATATATACAGAATATATACATAAAAGCAGGAATTTTGTTGGTTGCCAGATGAATTCAAAGAGGTATAAACAGAGCTACATTAATCAGCATTATTGTACCAATATCAACAAGTGATCAAAATCATAATTATGGAGAATATATCATCAGTCAGCAGTAGCAGAAAGCATAGGAGTTAAGTTATCATATACGGAAAAGCAGAAGAGGTTAGTTTGCAGAGCAGGTACATAGCCAGAAAGAGTAGAGATGATTTTTCTTGCTTCTGAATGTATTCAAGTACAGCATATAACTTCACAAAACACAATCTCCAAACATATGCACCTACACACACACACACACACACACACACACACACACACACACACACACACACACACACACACACACACACACACACACACACACACACACACTTGTTCTAAAAGAAAATATCAAGTTTTTCTTCCAGCAATAAATGATGCTTGCTCCTTCCTTTTCACAAACACAGTTGCATCACCACACCCCACTTCATCTTCTAGCCTACTTATATTCAAACCAAGGTTGTGTACTAGCAGCAAACAGTCAAGTATTAAAATGCCCATCAAATGCACCTAAGAACATCTGCAGGTTCATGCAGAATTTAATTCCATTGTTCACAGCAAACCAGTGCCACCTGGCCAGGCCCCTCGGTTATGTGTATGATCCAAAATTGTATGCTGTGCTTTTTTGCATGTTGCAGATGGGCATGAGCCAGGTAAGTTTACCACTTTTGATAGTAGCAAGAAATTGTTTGTGTCTTTTTGGCTTTTCCCGGTTAGGGGTCGCCACAGCGGAACTCCGGTCCGCTAATGATTGGTAGCAGGAAATATTTTTGGTAAACAGCAGCAGTTAGTAGTATCATTTTAGTCTATGCTAACCAAAGTAAACTTTGACAATAAAGCTTTGACATTTAGGGAAGCTTGTCTGTCTGTTCTCTGAGTTTGTAAAAGTAGAGGCTAACTGTAAACAGTCATGGGTAAGTGTGATTTGTGTGAAACCCCCTCTATGTGAAACGCCTGTCTAACATTTTATTTGAAATCTTTTTCTTCGGCTGAGTTTTCATGTGTTTGATAATGTAACCAGCTGCTGCTGTATGTAGGAACACCAGTATAAGTACATTTGAAGAAATCAGACATGATAAAATAAAAAAAAAATCCCTCTGGGAACTTACAGTATTTTCTGTGTAAGGAAAACAGCTCAGTTGTGTTTACAATGCTTTTTTTTATCTGACCCATTATTTGCTTTTCTGTTTTGAGCCAAAAACATTATTAGTGACAGATTGAAACCTGGAGCAAAAGTGTATATAGGAAGCAGGATCTATGATGGGCTTGTTTGAATAAGACAAGATGAAAATGCTGCTGTTGTACAAATACCCTGTCAGGGGGGTATGGCACTGAGTTTCCATTTGAACTTAAAGAGAACTAAATACTGTGGACAAGACCTAAGCTGCAAGGCATGAGGCATGGCAATAAAAGAAACAGAAAAACATATTGATAAAAGGTTTTCAGAGCTTTGCATTAAACTTTAGAGGAGATCCCAGTATTTATTGATAACATTAAAAGATACAGATGCTTGTAAGTGAAAAATTAAACAAAGCTAATTCCATCCATTCATACATCCATAACGTCTTCTTCCCATTTTTGCACATGGAGTCATGGTGTGACATCGGTGGTGGCAATCATCTAGAGCTAATGTTCACACCACAGGGTAACTAGCCCTGCTATGGTTGTTCTTCCATTTCATTTCACACACACAAGGAGCTGATTATTACCCCCCCCCCCAAAATAAATCCAAAAATTTCAGAAGCAAAGGCATAAGATAAAGACTGTTTTAAGTGAGACTTTGTATGTGTGTGTGTGTGTGTGTGTGTGTGTGTGTGTGTGTGTGTGTGTGTGTGTGTGTGTGTGCACGTGTCTGTGTGTACAGACGTGGTAGGTTATTGTTGAGAAGTGCTTATTTAGTGATTCAGCAGAGACCAGACAAAATATCTGTAAATGGTGTGGCAAAAGAAACAGCATGTTTATAGAGCTAGTTAATGTCAACTAAGTGCACAGTTTGAACTCAGATAGGGCACGTATTTTAGCACAATCAAATGCCTACAAACAATATGAATTCAAACTTGGGAAAGGTAATGACAGCGGCACTGAGGCCAAGGTTATTGATTCTTAAGTTCAGTCTTTTATCAATTCAAATGGGGAATAAGAATGCATGGCTCTTTTGGTAATTTCCTGTTGACCATCTATATTACTGAGCAAAGTCCAGTGATAGCCTCCAAGCAGCCTGTCTAGTCAGCTGTCTTTCAATGACTGTGGGCAAATAACAGATTACTGTCCTAAGAAAGAACCCTTCTCATATTAGAGTGATTCTTTCTAAGAGACCAGTATGCAGTGTGCAGCTGGATAAGTGATTATAACAATACAATGTGTGCATCGTGCAGATATGCTCACCATTACCTCACCGCTTTTCACACAAACCAGACAAAGGGGTGTAGGACCAGGACAGAATGGCCACAGTTATGGAGAGAATAATTCAGTTGTTAAATGCAGCTAAAGGATAATGCTCCAAAAGGAAATTTACTAAGAAGATACTGATACACAAAAAAGGGGGTACCACTGAGTTACAGTTCAGAACAAAAATGCTGTATATACAGAGTCAGAGTAGAGGACATTTGTCCCTTACGCCATAAATCCTATTGCAGTGAGACTCTTTACTGCACTCTTTGTCTTTTCCCACTGGTTGCTCAGTGACCACTCGGACATGTCCTGGCACAGAAGTAACTCTTGCATTGCACGTTTTGTATTAGCCCTATATGTGTTTGTGTAATTTGCCTTAGAAGAACTGTCCAACAGTCATTTTCACTGTGATTGCATTATGTTACAGAGAGGTGAACATGTCCACCTACCCACATTGCCAGGTCTTAAACTATGTGCAAATGTCCTAAGGACAAGTACAGTATTCATTCTGGATGTTCTGCAAAATCTTCATGTGTGGTTTTGATATTGTATTATAATGATACATTTACATTTCCTAAAATGAGCTAAAGGCCAGTAATTCTGAAGGCTTGTGCAATGTATTGTTATTAATAATACTTGTTTTAAGGTTCCTTGATTTGAGAGCACTAACCTCCTGCATCTGAAGGCTTGTGCAGTGTATT
This sequence comes from Protopterus annectens, assembly GCF_019279795.1. Taxonomy (NCBI): domain Eukaryota; kingdom Metazoa; phylum Chordata; order Ceratodontiformes; family Protopteridae; genus Protopterus; species Protopterus annectens. Next base: position 107,131,582 of record NC_056734.1, read on the forward strand.
GTTACTAATAATACTTGTTGCAAGGTTCCTTAATTTCAGAGCACTAACCTCCTGCATCTGAAGGCTTGTGCAGTGTATTGTTACTAATAATACTTGTTACATGGTTCCTTGATTTCAGAGCACTAACCTCCTGCATCTGAAGGCTTGTGCAGTGTATTGTTACTAATAATACTTGTTGCAAGGTTCCTTAATTTGAGAGCACTAACTTCCTGCATGTGTTACTACATTAGCTATCAGTCAGCCCTTAAGAAAAAAATTCTTGAGAACAAGTTCAGTCTGTCATATAAGGGGTTAAAGACCTTAAACAACTACCTTGAATTTAGACTTGATTATCCCTTCCATGTTGTAATGCCTGCACTTCTGATATCAGCTCTTGATAAGCTGTTCCTTGGGAATGACTCCTTTTCAAAGGTACCTCAGTCTACAGACACTACTATCTGATTCTTATCTGTAATGGAGTGCACAGAACATAGGCCAGGATACAGAGTGGCACTGCACTTCTGCATAAGTTTATGTAGCTGGCTCTAAGTGCCAGTGTAGGCAGTAATTATATACTCAAAGCAAGCCAGGCAGTGTGTTTAGCAACACTCTAAGGTACATAAACGAGCACAGCAGCAATAGCTATGCAAGCAAACACATCCTTCCAGTGAAACATATACACACTAAAAAGCATTCACTCTCAGACTGCTTCATATGAAGATAAAACAGTACACATTATACTGCATGCGCTGGTGCTTCTCTCAGTATAGTGACACACAGAATACTGCGTAAAGCTACTTAGCCAAGTAGTATTTGCTGCTTCAGTGCTATGGTCTACACATATGTAAAATGGGAAAGGGGACATACATGAGAGTAGAAACAAAAGGGAAAGAAGCAAGCAAAGGGGCACAAGAAGAGAAAAATATTGGAGTATGTGGGGTGGAAAGAATGCAGGGTAAGATTGTTTTATAGGTATAGGGCCCCATTTTTGATTTATGTAAAGAAAAGAGAAGAAAATGTAGGTTAAAGGTCAAAGTAGGTTAGGAAAGGCAGGTTTGACAGTGTGTAGGGGTAGACAGACACACATGGAACAATACAGATAATTAAGGGTAAATGTGCATACACCAGGATGAGGAGACATTGAATGATCAGAGTCAAAAAGATAGAAGACACATAGTGATGAGGAGAGTTGGACAATGCATAGGCCATGGGGCATGACATACGAGGAACAGAGCATACATGGCTGGGGATAGGGTGGAGTATCAGAAGTAGCATTCTGTCTGCACAGAGGGACATTAATGTGATCAATCACCAGTTGAAGGATCATGCTGGCTGGTGGTATGGGCCCCACTCTTCCCTTAGGGCCCAATGTTCAGGGCTGGCTGGGTGCAGTAAACCCTGCTATCTGCTCCATAAAGCTCTCCAGACAGGTCATATACCTGCCCCCTGCTCTGTCCACTACAGCGTCTACTACCTGTTCCAGCTACAGCTGAACCACCTCAGGAAATGGTGCCAGGCTACCTGTCAGTAAGGTGCTTGGACCTCCCTCCAGTAAGGCAGTCCTTGTCTCATCAACATCATAGCCCTCAACTACAGCCTTGGCAGAGGTGGAAAAGGTTTGAGGTGCCTATTAAGCAAATGTATTATCTGGATCTGCAGTGAAGAAACACAATGGGACGTTTGCTAGAAGTGAATTTAATCTTAATAGACTGAATGTTTTTAATATACACATCAGCATTTCTGAATAGAGCTAACCTGGCTAACCAACAGTCTCTCCTTCTTCCTCCAGAAGGTAAAACAATATCTTATTCTGGTTGTTTTGAAAAGATGTCAGATTAGAAAACTGTGTGATCCAAGGTCCAAGGTCCAAGCACCTTACTGACAGGTAGCCTTGTTCAAGAGAAATCTTGACCAATGGATGGGAGATCGCAGATATACCCCAGGGATTACCTCAGTGTCACTGCTCGACGACAGAGCAGCAGCAAAATAATCGATATAGTTCCCCATACCATAAAGGGGTGGTGGCCACAAAACTAAACTATAGGCTTAAATGCCCTCGGGCAGATAGCCTAGTATGAACCTATGAACCTATGAACCTATATGATTCCAGAACAACACATACAAGTTAAAGTCCCATGCATATGTCTAATTTGCTGCATGACAGACAGCAGGCAGGTATGAATCCACTTTGTATATGTAAATGTAATTACACAAAAATATGTCCCTGTTACATATGGAGACAGACAAGGCAGTGTGCAGGTACCCTGAGATATTGCAGCATAACTACGTGCCATAACAGGTACCTGCTGAAAGCCACAGTAAATGTTGTTGGAACATTCCACTGAGTGTCACCATTTCCACCTGACATTAAAGCTACACAGAGTATCCCACACATATTTCTTCAATTGACCTCTACAAATACCTGCCAGTAGCAAGAAGAGTCCCACACATTTATGTACTTTATTCATACATTTGTTAACTGGGTTGAGTGCACTGGTCTGAAGACCCTTTTGAGGCATGACCTGGGCATAAAGCAAAGTAAAAACAGTGTTTACAATAAGGGAAATAAATTGCAGTACAAACAAAAAATATAATTGTACATTTTTAACGCACAATAATCTATACATAATAATATTGTAAAAACTTTAGCAACATCAAGTTAATGCTGGAGAGTTAAGGATAATGAAGGAATATAGATAAATAATGGCTAGATCAGAATAATTTATTAATACAGAATACAGAAGTTTATAATAAACAGTAGATGTTGGGATGATCATATCCTGATAAATAGTTAATTCACAGAAAGCAGAGATGAAACATATGAAGGTAGACTACAGTAAGAGAGAGAGATTAGTGTATCAAGAGGATATATATATATATATATATATATATATATATATATATATATATATATATATATATATATATATATATATAAGCTGATGTGGCTTGAATTTTAAAAGTACAGAAAAAATGTTAGTGAGCTAAAATCATCTGATCATGGAATGAGGCAAACTTATTGCTACACAGTGAGTAAGTAAAGTGGTCATGTCTTTAAATTGATAGAGTATCTGTGATTGTCAAAGCAGTGAAACTGAGTGGATTCGTTAACACAGCACAATAAAAAATGTACTAATCTATCCATTTACTATTCCATTTGGGTCTAACCTCTGCTGCCCATGTACAGAGGCCATTATGCTTGTGGCATCTCAGGTCATCATATTCATGCCTCCACTGTTACCTGATATAGTAATTCCTATGGCTGAGTTCATGACTTTAGGTAAGTCATACCATGCATCTATTTTTATGTATAGAAACTCAGGCAAGTCATACCAGTCTTTTTCTTTTCTGAATGGACATTCTCAGGGGACAAGTAGCCACTCCATGAACTGGCCATATAGGAAATAGAGCATAATCTCTCTCCTTCTTGCATCATGCAGGTACTGTCTAGCCGGCACTAACAGATGCCGCTACGAGGGGTTCCATTCATTTGATCAAAGAACCAGATTGTCAAAACCTATATGGCTGGCAATTTAGTTTGTTGAATTGCTTTGACTGAAACTGAAGTACAGTGGGGATCAGGGAATTTGCCCTTTTCCCCCACGGTAGTGTGATGTCTGAGTTGGTACATATAAATAGTAGGGGTGGTATGGGGTGCAGGAGGCAGTACAGAGGCATCAAACTCCTATCACATTGCATGAAAGTTCTGGAGAGGGTAGCTGATAAATGGATACGCAGAGTGGTAGAATGTAAGATGGGAGATGAGCAGTTCGGATTCAGATCAGGTTCCAGCATAACTGACCCGATGTTTGCAGTGACACAGATACGTCAGAAGAAACTAGAGATGAGGAGAGATTCCAACTGGGCATTCCTAGACTTGGAGAAAGCATATGACAAGGTCCCAAGAAAGCTGATCTGGGCAGTACTGCAGTGGTTTGAAGTCCCAGAAACATTGGTAGAATTAGTGCAGGCTATGTACAAGGACCCAATGACTCAAGTACAAACAGTATTTGGCCTCACACAAGGGTTCCCAGTGGGTGTGTGTGTGTACATCAAGGTTCAGCTCTGAGCCCACTGCTGTTCATACTGTTGATGGACTACATTTTTAAACAGGTCAGACAGGACAGATCAAAAAAGTTGCTGTATGCAGATGATGTAGCATTACAGGCATTAAGCTAGAACTTCAGCAAAGGAGAGGAGAATAGAATGCAAAACTGAAGGCGCATGGGATGAAACTAAGCACAGATAAGATGGTGGTAATGGCAGCAAATTGGGAAAATCAGAAGAATCTGAGACTAGAGATAGAATGGAAGATATTGGAACAGGTAAACAGCTTCAAGTATCTAGGAGGGGTGGTTGAGGAGAAGGGAAGTTTGAATGAAGAGGTCAAAGCTAGAATCAGAGGGGCTGCAGCTGACTGACATAGAGTATCAGGTGTCGTCTATGAAAGAAGTATGCCAAAGAAGCTGAAAGGTAAGGTGTACAAGACAGTGGTGTGACCAGTACTACTGTATGGTACAGAAACCTGGGCAGTAAAGGCAGAACAGTTGAAGAAGCTAGAGGTGATGGAAATGAAGTGCCTGAGAAGGGTGGTAGTATGCACACTGTGGGACAGATGAAGAAATGAGTACATAAGAGCAGAGGCCAAAGTAGCTACAATTGAAGGAAATATCAAAGAGAACAGATTACGGTGGTTTGGACATGTGCAGAAAAGCAGAAGTCAATCTGATGAGGAAGATTTGGGACAGACAGGAAGAAGGTAAGAGGAAGGGAGGATGTCCAGCAAAGAGGTGGATGGATTGAGTGAAAGAAGATCTGCGACAGTTAGGCATGAGAGTTGAAAAAGGCAGGAGTGTAGCACTGAATCATGAGAGTTGGCAACAGTTAACATGATACCCCGACCCTATGTAGAAAAAAATGGGAAAAAGGGGGCTGATGATGATGATGATGTATCGGGTTCAGGGGGGCTTGCCCCCTGTAAAAATATTTTTTGTGTTTGCGGGTGTTGTTTTTGCTTCTTTTAATCGACAAACTAAATTTTCAACCATATGGTCTTAACCATGTGGGTTTCAACAATCTGATTTGTTGATCAAATGAACTAGATCATCCACTACACATGGATATTCTGAAATATTGGTGCCACTTTCTACAGGAATAAAACAGTAGCCTGTGAGTCATGCTTACAATGTGATTTCATGCAACATGTAGTTGTAAAAGTAGCATGATGCATATACTCACACAGTCTTCTGGCACAACCTCACAGGCATGTGCTGTCAGTGGAGAAATAGGCAGCAAGCTGTGCATTAAGCTACAGATGCAGAGTAACAAAATAAAGCAACTGTAGACTTTTATACAACCTGGCCTAATTTGACTATGTGTTGTGCAGACAGTTATAAAATCATGTCATGTAGCTTTGGGAAACTATACAGGATATCTGGGCAGCAGTAGTATGTGAAATAGCAATACGTTTTGGACCCACAGACAGCTCTGAAAGTATGTAGTAAGCTGTTTTTGTCAGCCTCCCTTAGTATGTATACACAAACAGGAATTCACATTACATAAGGCTAGCAACATGAATGTGTACACCTGCATGTGTGTATATTGTATGTAGATTATACTGACAACAAAGAAGCCCATGATATCAGGACATGTCCATGTACATGCCTGTTACTATGTGTTGTGAAGATATAGTCTATGTAATTTGTATGGTGACACATAGTGTTAAGTACAACATTCATATAACTACACATGTCTTTTCCCCACTGTACTAGGGTAGGACTATGTCACTGGAATTTCTCAGTTTCTCCCTTAATGTTGGCAGTAGGGATGACTACCTTATCCTATATACACCTGTAGGTCCTAACAAAATGGATGAGCACTGCGAAGAGTGTGTATGTTCAAATGTGTGACAAGTGCATCTGCTGTATGTTTGCCTACATCTGTCCCTAGAACTAAATGTGGCATACCCCCATATCTATATCTTTAACTACACTATTTCACACATTTGTCTGTAGCTGTTATCCTACCAGTCCAAGTGGCCATGTGTTCAAAGGTGTCTCCATGTACAGAGAATGAAGTAGATGGCAAAAGCTGGACAATTTCACTCCTCCTGAAAATTGTCTTGCTACAGGGACTCAGGACTCATGGGCAGCACCTATTTACCAAGGATTTGATGCAGGAATGGTTAAGGAGGGGTGAATTGAAACCAAAAGATGAAAGGCTAATAATGGCAGCACAAGATAGTGGACTACAAACACATTGCTTTACAAAGTCCATTGAAAAGGTGGGAGAAACAGACAAATGCAGATTTTGTAAAACAGACCTGGAAACAGTCACACAACTTATTGTTGTGTGTGATACACTCATGGCAGAGAACCTGTACTGAAAGGCACAACATTGTGGCAAGACTGTTGCTTTGAGGATTGTGCAAACACTACAATATAGAAGTAGCTGAGAATCATTGGAAACATGAACCACAAAGCATTACAGAGAATGATGATGTGATATCACATGTGATCACCCATTACCAACAGTTCAAAAAATAAATGCAAGAAAACCAGTCCATGAATAAAGACAAAAGTAATGTTGCTCACTGAAATTACTACACCCATTGATTACAGAGTCTTACATACAGCGATCTATGTGGAAGAAAGATACCTAGACAGTTTCAATAGTAGTAGGAACAACAGGTCTAATAAAAGATGAGCGTACTTAGATATGCTACCAATACATGTAAACCCATATGAATTACAGAAATAAGGCAGTTCTGGGCATACTACAGGTACTTAGATGAGCAATCTTGGCAAACATCAAAGACTGAAGCTATACTAATTTCATGACCTCAAACTGTACAGTGATTTAGGAATGAGGTCCATTCCCATCATGGTATCAGAAACCAAAACACTTGAAGAAATTAAAAAAAAATAGAGAAATAAAAGATAAAAGCACTCTTAACTAACATTGCTAACATCAAAGACTGAAACAATACTAATTGCATGAACTCTAATTGTACCCTTACCTAGGAATGGGATCCATTCCCATTATGGTATTGGAAACCCCAAAAAAGTGGAGAAATTAAATCAAAAAGGAGTTGCTGACCACCCTTTATGGTACTAGGTGTGGCAGATAGTGGTCCATTACATAAATGCTGTGGAGGTGACATGTTACACAGTGCAAAGGCTAAGACACTTCTGTACTAGCTTTGGAGATGTCCATGGGAAGGAGACAAGCACATAGTAGCAGAAGGCTAACAGAGCCAGAGGAATTTTTAGTGTCCGTGAAGGTGGACAGAATTACTGAAATCACCCTGGGAGGAGTAGACATTGGAATCTGTATGGTTTCACCCTCATTCAGTGGATGATGCGCAGTTTAGTACCACATACAGCAGATTTCTATACAGCAACACTTTACATATAGATTGCAGTCTGATCATAACATGTATTGAATACAGTTTGTTACAGGAACATTAGGTATCCAGCCATGTCAGGATAGCAGCAGAGATAGGTTAGGGATATAATGTACATCTTGCATAGACAATTTAGCACTCATATTACAGTTGCAGCACATATACCTATGCTCATTCTCCAGTAGAAGCTGGGCAAGACAACATGCTGGTATTGGCATCCATACAAAAGCTAACATTGGTGATGAGACACAGACACCTGAGTCACAGTCTGATGACAGTAGCAATGTCTTTCTTCATCCTTGATGTGTATCCATCTACTGTGCAGAGCGAAAGTGTGGCCTCACCCAAAGAAGAAACTGGTGTTGTAAAATTTGAGCGCTCACAATCACCAGTGGAGGTAGGTTCCCCCTTGCTTCTACATGCCGGCCTTGCTCCTCCTATGGCTGCAGTGTCAAATGAATGTACTTCATCTGATGTGTATAAGGATATGTGACACTATTATGCATTACAGTTGGGTTCTGACATGCAGATACACTCAGGATCACTCAGCAGATGTACTGGACTATCATTAAGGTACAGGCTGCAGATTGCTATGGTTGCATGGCATTCATGAGGATGTCAGTTACCTGTATCAGCAACTCCATGAGAACATGAAGTCCAGAGAAACACTACTGACTGGTCTTATGAGGTTTGTAGTAGAACACACTGCTTCAGTCTCCACTTCCATGTGGAGATTTTCCAGTCTCACCATCACTGCCCACACTGAAAATGTCTGAGGTTGGGGTTGTAGGTAATGGGGAAGACATGTGTAGGGAGTCATCATGGTGTACTTAGTCCACAGCTGCATCTGGAAGTGTATGACATTCCGCTATCCCTCTTTGTGGGCATTGACAACACTCAGCTCCAGTTGACAGGATGCCTTCCCAGTAGGCAGCATCCAGGTCATTGTTCTGCAGTCAGACTTGGTCCCTACTGGGGGAGACCCCACATCTTATTGCACCAAGCCTGAAAAGTTGGCCTAGGTGACATTCATATAGTGGCACGACCACTACCACATTTCAGGAGGAAATTGTCCCTGGTACAGAGTATCCATCACCTTGAAAACCTTATCTCTGTCTCCTGTGACATGCTTTCCTCCCCAGTGTGTATAGGCTGATATGTGCTATTGTTTCCACAACCATGTGCACTTCTTGAATCACACTACCCTCCATCCTATGTGATATATGCAGGAATGTCCACTGCACAGTGTGCCTTGACTATACAGTGACCAGCGCATGCTTGTTCTGTGTCATACTGCTATGTTACTGTGTGCTCATGTAGGCCTGCAATTGTGGACTAGACACTGATGCTTCACCTGGATTGCCATGTACTGTACCTGCTGGGGGTTGTGTGACTGGCCCTTGCTGCTGTTACAACTCACTCTCATCAAATGATTGTATTGATGTTCTTTCCTCCCCCAGACAAATGTGTGTGCATGGTCCATCTGCACAAATAGGCTGGGGTTTCCTCTCCAGCATAGTATGTAGCATGAAGTATGTTAGGAATATCCTGCAAGCTATGGTAGGGTTATAATGGCATGCAAAACCCAGACATATCAAGGCAATGGAAGCAGACTTTGACCAGGATGAGCACATACTTTACGAAACTGTAGATCTGTGTTCTTGTGGTGTTATACCGGAGTTCAGACTGACTTTGTAGGTTCTCTATGGGCATTATAGCCAGGGCTGTGGCAGGTGACACATGCAGGACAGTAACATTATGTAGTGGGCTAATACATTTGGATGATATTTGTTGCTGAATATATAAGCATTAATCATACTGACTGAATTTGTCAATTAGATGGTCCCATGAAATAATGCCACTGCCAGCTAGATGGCCTTGTGGAATTTCATTACACAGAAAATAGTAGTGTACCTGACATGTAGTACTATTACACTGAGGAACTTGTTAAGTATTCTAGAGGTAGAGGTCTGAAATACACAACACATCCCCCTGTTTGTCTCTAAAATCTCTTTTAACTAGAATAGAAAGCTCTGTACATACTACAGTCCACAGATATAGAAAGTCCATGAGTTTCTATATGTTCTGTGAATGTCACATGTCAGCTAAGGCACATATAATGCCCTGATCTAAGCAGAACCAAGCAATAATCTTCTGATCTGTAAAATTGCTGTATGGCAACTGCAGGATGTATAATTTCCTTTTGCACTGGATGCCACCTCATTGTATACTGGTGGGAATCAGTGTAGGTAATATTTAAAGTACCCGTCTGCATGTCTAGTGCTGCTATCCTAGCTTTCTCACTGTCTGCAGCTCCATTATCTTCATCATGCTTTACCCTTTTATAGTGAGATACATGTTGCTGTGCACTTTCCCCTGTATGTGACTGTGAATCATGACAATGTTTATCTTGCTTGCATTTACATATTATTAAAGCCTCACTTCCCTACCGAGGTGAATTTGCATGCTATCATGTAATCATTTTCATACATCTCCTGCAGTGCATTCCAGCTGCATTTACTTTTCAGCAACATGAGACTATGAACTGCTATCAGATTACAGCCTGCATATAGTTAATTCCTCTGTAACTGCATGCTGAGCATTACATAAAATGTCTAGGAATCCCTGCCATTGTTTCCTGCACTATGGACTGTTTGCATGTTTTGAGCCAGTTATAGTGTATCTCCCATAGCAAAGTGTTCTGTTTTCTACTGAAAGGCAATTTGTGTATGCTCAGCCATCTGCCATAGCTGAAAAGGGTTATAGTGGGCCTTTTCAGTGCAGAGAACAGTGAAAGTCTTATTTAACAGCTGAGAGTCAGCTCCAGTGTCAATTACTGGGTATGTTAAAGCATACCACATAATCTCAAGAGTGATGACTGGGTGACAGATTATATTAGGTATGGTAATGTTTGAATTGTTGACCGGAGATTTACAGAAAGCCATCTCCTTCTTTGTTGGATGTTTTCACTAAAATACTGCAGAGGTGTTGCAAGGCAAACAGTATTACTTTGTGACTTGTGCTCTTTGAAATGTGCATAGGACAACAGTGCAGCTCTTTTGTCTCTTATCTGCAAGCTCATTAAGGTTAATAGTGCCTCCAGTCTAGCCAAGTTTATCTCCACAGAGTTATCCATAAACAGATAATTAGAAAAGCACTGCATGCACATCAGTCTGAGATAAATAACAAGACACTTTTGGTATTATTCACCAGCTATAGTTTGATATCCAACCTTGTTGTTAGTGGCAAGTGGTGCTTACTTGATTTATGTAACTGACGGTCTGAAACTGCTATTTGTCAACATTGTTTTTAGTGACAACACCCCTACAATATCCATTATTAAATATAGTACACTGCACATCCTGTCCACTTGATAGTCCACTTGATAGTAATGGCATATCAGGAAGCAGCATTTAGTGATATACACTCCTAATATCATCACTTTTGGTCTTGTCCTATTATTAATGGCAGTTTCACACAGTGATTCATCTTGCTACTTTTTACCATTCCAGTGGCAAGTACTTCCCAGCAGCCTCACTGAGAGCCCTTTTTTCTCACCTTAGGAAGATGGGCATAAATGAGTCATACGCATTTATCATCACTATTGCTGTTAGCACTTACTGTTTGGTTACTTCATTTCCCCAGCTGCGGTGGTGGTGCTGCAGTAGCGTTGTCGCCTCACAGTAAGATGTCCTGTTCGATTCTCAGCTAAAGTGTCTTCTTTATGGAGACATGCGTGAATGGGCATACCTTCATTGAAGGTTGTGCATCAGGCCTGGCAAGTCGGTACGTAAAAATCTACTGCCAATCATTAGTGGACCGGAGTTCCACTGTGGCGACCCCTAACTGGGAAAAGCTGAAAGATACAACAACAACAACAGCAAGTGAATTATTAATGGATCATTGCTCCTAATTTGGTATAATGCAGATACTGTGCACTGTTTAAAGGTTATACTGTCTGAAAAAGGAGACTTTTCTCATGGTTCAGATCTTGTAAAGTCACTTTATTGAATTTAGCTTTTTGGCAGGTATTGCCTATACCAGCTTCCCCTTGACATCTAAGGCTTTCACAGATTGTAAAATGTTTAGCTTTGTAAACTGGTTGGTGCTGTGTTGATACCTCCTGTAATGGGTTTGATCCAAGATTTTTGACTCTTTCTACCCTCTCTGGTTTGTACTTTCAGTTTCTTATATGCCATTTACTGTAACTATCTGAATTTGCCAGCTTTGCTGGCATAGAAGGATGAAACTTTTAAGAGTCAAGCAACTTGAGTTTGGTTAGTGTCTCAGATGCTGTTGGAGCTTCTACAGAGAGAAGAGATAAACAAAACAGCTTAGGGGATGGGTGTGTACGCAGGCACACTTACTGTGGTAAGATCCTTGATCGACACCAGGAATTGTGGTGGTGGTGTCTACAATGGGGGAAGAGTTATTTGATTAAGTATGACTGGACACAGATACATATAACACAGTAGCCATTGCACACCAATCCTTTGGATGCTTTGGGAATGCACAGGAAATGCTAAGACTAATCACAATACTCTTGGTACTTGGCTCAAGACTTCTACTCTGGACATGTTCAAAGTCTCATCCTAGGGGAGCAGATCAGTCAATAGAGTTGTCTGGACAGCAAAACTTGATAGTCAGCAGGGCAGTTAGTCAGAAAAAAAAATCTGAACTCATGCTTTAGTATTTATTGTTTGTTATGCCTTTGGCTCGAATCATCATTGAAAATAATCTTTGGACCACTGCACTTACTCAGTTGTTAAATAAATAAATTAATTAATGAAAAAAGTCTGCACATCCATGCTACAGAAGTCTTTAATGGTTTAGTTGTACATAACATATATTAAAAGTTGTTGATTCACTATGTAAACTAGCATTTCTAAATGTATATGCTTCTCAACTTCCTTGACTGTAGTACACAAGTATGCAGCTTAATGGAAATACAGGTTCTGATATTTGTCATGTACTTATTCCTCTTCCTCTGTTGCACTTGTTATGGAGTTTAGGACTGTAAATTTTCTTTTTGGGAAATACTATACCTTGTGCTGAGTTAATACAACTTACCACAAAATGCCTACACCAATGAAGAATGACTTTCAACAGGTTTCTTTGGCCATTATTTTCCTTTACTTTTGTGCGCGTCACAATATTTCTGGGTTTATTTTCAGTGCTTGATATACTTGGACTGACAGTTTGTCACTGCCTTTGTTTATCTTGTTCTTAGCTAATTTGATAATCTCCTTAAGCCTATCTGCAGTCTTCTCCACTTACATGTCCAGTCAGTGTTCTCTAAAATCCTGGGTTGGAGAAGGGGTTGTGCCTAAAACGATATGTGGGCAACCTTGATGTTGTCTAGCTTGAGGGTTGGGATCATAATTAGATTGTAAGATTTATTTATTTATTTTAATTAAGCATATCAATCTGACAACAAGTACACAAATAGCTTACCAAATTGTATTCTGAAAAAGCATCACCAAACCATCATGAGGCTTCAGAAAGAACTCTAGTGTTTGCTTTAAAGGCTGCAGTAAAAAGGCTTTGTTTCCATAAAATAGCTAATTCTCATCTAATTTGCATGTTTCTGAATCACCATTAACCTCCATGAGTGGTAATCAGCACTTCCAGTGGTAGTTAACACTGGTACCTGATGCATTGTATTATCAGAGGCACCCCCCGATTCACTCTTACACACATGCACACATGCACCACATACCTTATACATGTCTCTGTGTTGTCAGAGCATTTCTGATCTCAAATTTTTTTCTGCCCTGGTAAATTACGGATGATTGCAATCAGTCATTAATGCCAGATACTAAGAGTTTAAAATCATTAATTCTGGCATTTTCCAGACTTCTTGCACTATGATGTTAAGAAACATGATTTATATTCCCTATTCCTCTCCCTTCTAACTCATGAACTGTTGCAAGCATTGAATAATGCCCAAGATCTTCATTATGTATTAAACAATAAAACAAAACATATTACCCTAACATAAGTTAGTGTAGCAGGTTAATGCTAATATTTTCTGTGGCTACGATGCAGTGTTTGAAACCCTTTTATTTTTTCAAAGACTTAGTTATTATTCATATTATATTCCTGGCATCTAGTGATGGTGCAGAGGTCTAATAACCTCTGTGAGAGATGAAATGGCATATCATTAGAATCCTTTCTAGTGCCTTCAAGGCACACTGTTTATAATATTCATGTTCTCTAGTGGTTCCCTGCTCCACAAATCATAAACATTATAGCTTACAGCTTAGGCTTCTTGACCAGTCATTAATAATATGCTTTAAACATGCAACCATTACTTGTTTTACAGAAAGGAGACTTCCTTTGACTCAAGCAAAAATACTGAAATACAGGCATGTTAAAAGAGAAACATTGTGTACCGGCATAACATACTATTACATTGATATTTTAGTAAATGTAGTAAAACGTGATACATGTGCTCTTTCCTTATTGCTTCAATTGTTACAGCAACACTCCAGCCATGTTACATGTACATATGCGTCCATGTTACTATATGCAGAAACTACATTTCCCTCCCCCTTTACATTTTACCTAGTAGAGAAAGCAAACAAGATCATTAGCAATTGCCCCATTTCTTACTATTGTGCACTTCATTATACCTTTACAAAGTCAGAATTGCCCATTATACCAGACACTCATACTTAATGGTTGAGGTAAACATTAATATGTCTAATAAAGGATGTGGACTGGCCTAAAAGCTATTTTTGTTTTACTGTATTTTTATTAAACTTAATTTTTAACTTGATATTTCATTCTTGGATTTTTGCCTTTGGGTTTTCATGTGCTATGAAAATATGATCTCTGAATCAATATTTTTGAACCCTAGATATTACCACACCAAAGTATTTAATAACATTTGCTTATACAAACTGGTAATGTAGTGATATTGCTTAGCAGTGAATTATATCTTTTCAGTAATAATGGGTAGCACTCATTTCAACATTTATTATATTTCAGTAATTAAGCAAATACTCCTCTCTTTCGCACATTTACTTCTGATGTGAACTTTCTCAGATGCTCAGGACACAGTCTCTGTGACCTTACTAATAATGGAGCAGTGACATGTAAGTCTTTTAAGATATCTTGTGCTAGGGATGTCACAACACCCACATATTGGTTACCCAGTGCTGTAGAATGAATTTCGTTATCCCTTCATTTCTGCTTAAAAGTCTATACCATCACCCCACTTAATTTGAAAAAAGTAGGCAATCATTTTCCTGTGAAAAAGCTTATGTTCAACTATCCTTCTTTTGTTAAAGGTGTGGTCATACATCAGTTTTCAGACAGGCTTCCTATCAGACGTGAGCAACCTGACACAGCAAATGAATAAGTAAAATAAAGTAAAATAAAATTGAAGTAAAAAAAACATGATCTGCTCAACAGAGGTGTAACTAGCCATTATTGCCCCTGGAGCCATCCCCTGATTTGGTGTTCCTCCCAAAATAAATAAATATGTAAGTAAATATGTAAGTAAATAACTTACTAACTAAATAAATTAACAAATAAGAAACTTTTCTACTTAAAAGTGTTCTTTTCAGTTTTTTAAACTATTTCCTCTTTTAAACTGTATCAAACTGCTGTACTTATAGTAAACAGTTGCTACAGTTTAAATGGCACTTAGTGCTATAGCACTCATTTTTGGTTTCAGAAATGTTTACTAAGAATCCAATATACATTAAACAATAAAAACAGCAATATTTTCAATTTTTTGAAATACAATTAAACAAATACTAATGCCTATTTACAATAGATATGCAAAAATTAAAGTTGCACTACAATATTCAGGTAGTCTGTACCTTTACTCAATGAAAACACTGAGGCAGTTCTGCTGATATGACATTTGTTTACCCTGCATACGAAGTAGACATCTAATTTAACAATGAAAGATATACACAAATAACAAAGCCGTACTTTAGCTTACAGCATCAGATCTGTAAGGATAGGAAAATCAAAGTCTCTCTTACAAAAGAAAAAGTCCCAGTCTTTATAGTGTCTTTTCTGCCTGCATCAGCAATTTTGGAAATTTGCCAAAATAATATGTCTTTCCTTTCAAGCTCGTCTGCTGACAGTTTGTTTTCCATATCTTAAACATTCTGTTCCTGAAGAATAACTCCTTTCATCCTTGGCCTATCTTACATATCATATTGATGAGACACAGTTACATACAAGAGTTCGTCTTGCCCTGCTTGTAGATAATACATTTCACAAGCTGCACAGTTTATAAGAGATAAAACATTTTACTTCTGATTCCTAATAACAATGAATGTCAAGCTATATGTTTTTTGTCAAGAGTTCAAACTAAGTGCACTCTACACACTGATATTTATTTTACATTTTCAAAAAAATCCACTGAAATCCATTTTTAACCTGTTCGTTACTCTTACAATGTACATTAAATGCATATCATTTAAGTAATTTATCCTCAATTACAAATATGAACTGAGATAAACTGTATATAACTATTTAAGGTGCTTCATTTGACTATTTCATATTTTTCAACAGCTGTTGAATTGTTTTGCCCATGTATTGGTGACTATGGATGGAGAGCAGTTTTTTTTAACTTCATATTCTTTAATCTATACAGATTTGAGTAGAATGATGGATTCTTCAAAATTTTAAGAGAGTGAAGATTTCCATTTTCTTGTGATGGTCTTTCTAGCTACTGCTAAGGTAGTCCATAAAAGGTAGTAGTGATCTTTTTTTTCAAGAAACTTGGCATCAGAGAGTTGAGAAGAATTAAATCTCTTGAGAGTAAAAATATATCTGAGCATATAGCTGGAAGAAAAGTATTAATTTTATCCCTGTAAGAAGAAAGATCAAGCAGTCATAAATTATATGCTTCCAATCTGCTTTACAGTTTTTGTTATACCTGCAACATTCTGAATTGCTATGCTTAATAAATTATTTAAATATTTGAGGTGTAAGAAAGGATCAGTGTAGACATTTCCAAGTGTACACTTTCCATGTATGAACTACAGAAGTCACACTTACGGAATTTAACATTGCTAATTTATTATTAGAAGAAAAACCAGTGAATCTTTTTACAATAAATATTTCCAGATGTTAACTGTCAAATATTTCTTATATTGTATTATATATATGATATGATAGAAGGATAGAATAATATGGTTTATTTTAAACACAATTAAACAATAGTTAAGACTAGCAATATTGCTACAATTTAATTCTGATGATAAGTTAAAGTCATCAAAAGCAAAAGATCTGATAGATTAAAATGGAATCCATTTATTTTGATCCAGACAAAATTCAGACTAAATATCTGTTATAAACTTTAAAGATCCAGTATTAAAACAATTAAGCCAACCAATAAAGCCTTTGGTCTCTCAATTATTGAGTACTGTCTTATTGACATTTGTTAAAAATCTTTTCTAAATTTGAAAAGGAACGAATAAATTACACCATTCTTTAATTCCTATGTTAGAAAGTATATGTTGTGTTGCATGTCTCAGAATTAACATATGTAAAAGACAGTGAGTAAATGTGATATTGCATATAGTTACAAAAGGCATACCAGAAAAATTATCCTTTAATTTGTGCAATGTAAAGGTTTCATTTTCAAGTCATATAAAGATAATTGAAATATTTCTACTTAGACTGATAATTTTTATCAAACCAAAGTACTAATATATTCAAAGAAGCAAATTTAGATTGTTTCCAAATCTGGAAATTTTATACCTCCTCCATTCCAGTCTCTAATAAAGTGTTTATAGGTAATTCTAAGTTTTCTGATGAGCATAAACATTTTAGTCAAATACTATTACATTTTAACTGAAATTTAGAAGATGAAAGGATAGTGGTATAACTAATGTGTATTATTTTGGGTAGTAATACCATTTTGATAAGTTGAAGTGCTTCCAGTTCTGAATTAATCTGTCTATTTCTATTAATGACTAATCAAAGTTTATGTATCTCTAATATACTCCCAAGATTTTCTTAATGAAATACCAAGATACTGCATTTCCTCAGAGTCTTTACCAGAAGTATTTGATATAAGTTTAATAGAAAAAGAGTTTTTTTTATTAAATAATGAATGCTTCATTGAATTAGTATTAAAGTGAAGACCAGAATTTTTTTTCAAAAAAGTTAAAAAATGTTGTTTAATTCATGAATAATTGAACTCAAATTAGTGATGATTAATAACATATCATCAGCAAATTAATGATAATTGATAGGTAATTACTTCCTGAGTAGAATCCCTTGATATTGTAACCTCATTTGGCTCCCTTCATAATAAATTACTCACAAATATATGGAACTAATTTAACATAGCCTTATTGACTTGATAAATATTATTAATTAAGATTTTATTTTTTGTGAGAAGCCAAAATATTCCAAAGTTTTGAGGAGAAAATTCCAATTGTCAAAAGCCTTTTCTGTGCACAAACCTATTAAAGCTAATCCATCTTTTTTCTTACTAACTAAATCTATAATTGCTATAATTCTTTTCCTGTTGTCCCATGTCTATATTTTGGGAATGAACCCTGTCTAATATTTGTTAATCAGCATTGGAATAAATGTCTTTAATCTGTCCACTATGATGGACATATACATTTTGTAATCCTCATTTAATAAAGATATAGGTCTTAATGAAGAACAAGAGGATAACTCGTTATTGCATTTAGGTAAAGGAGTTACTGGATAATATTTCCATGCTGATGGAACTGTAGAATTTGTTTAAATTATATTTAAATTATTGAGGAACAAACATAACTTGTAGAAATAATTTACACAACTCTGAATTTAAATCATCAATAACTGGAGCTTTGTTTGATTTATTTTTTGTCTAATTTTTAATAAAGTTCATAGGTTCATAGGTAGGTACTAGGCTATCGGCCCAAGGGCCTACATAAGCCTAGCCAGCAAGGTCCCATAGCTTACACCACCCAAGAAAGTTATTTTCCTATGCCACTGTCCAGCAGAGACACAGCAGTGATCCCCGGGATGTATTTCCTATTTCCCATCCACTCATCAAGATTTTTCATGAAGAGTGCTAATGAAGAACTTTGCTTGACATAGATGGGTAGCTAGTTCCAGAGTATAGGAAGTCTCTGGGACAGGAATCTATCCCTCCAGCATGTTCCGTTTATTGTGGTGACAAGGTTTAGGTCTCTAGAACGTGTAGCTCGGAGGGATTGGGATTTCTTTAGGTGTAGCATGTCCAACAACTCTGGGTTTGACATAGCTTTATATGTTAGGCAGAGATCACCTCAGAGCAGGTGATATGCTATGGAGTAAAGCTGGAGTTTTTTGCGGCAGTCAGTGTAGGGCATTTGTTTGAGGCCAGTAATCCTCTTTGTGAGGTACTTCTGTGACCTTTCCAACTGCTGCAGATGTCTTGTGAGGTACATTCCAAAAGGGGTGTTGTACTCTATAATGGGTCTAATGAGTGATGAGTAGAGGGGAACAATTACCTCTTTTTTTCCTGGATGAGAATCCTTTTATGATGAGGTGTGCCATGTAGAAGGACTTCTGACTACTGTGGCAATGTGGCTATCAAAGGAGAGACTACTGTCCTCCTGGGTCCCAAGGTCTCTTATCACGCATTCAGTGTTAAGCAGATTGCTGCCTATGTGGTAGTTCATGGGTACAGAGTTTTTACCAAAGGGGATGACACTACACTTTTTGGCATTGAGCTTGAAGCCATGGCTCTGACACCAGGCATCTGTCTCAGTGAGGCCTTTCTGTAGGATGTCCACATCATTTGGGGACTTGACTATGGCTCCTAGTTTGCAGTCATCTGTGAACTTCATTAGCCAGAAGCCTTCTGTGTTAGCCTGTACTTCAGAGAAGTAGATACCAAACAGGAGAGGTCCCAGGATGGAACCCTGTGGTACTCCACTTGTCACTGCTTTGAGGTCAGATTTGGAGTCTCCAACTTTTACAGTGTGGGTTCTGTCAGTGAGCCAGTTGGCAACCTATCTTGTGACGTAGGGATTTATACCTAGTTTAGTGAGTTTAGCTATAATTCCAGAATGGGCGATGGTGTCAAAAGCCTTGGCGAGGTCAAGATAGGCTGTGTGAACTACCTTACCCTCATCTACGGCTTTGGTGACTGCCTTAAAGAAGTCGATTAGGTTCAGGAGGTATGATCTGCCTTTCATAAACCCGAACTGGGTGGTATCCAGGGTTTGGAGGTTACCAGTGTTTTTTTTTATGAGTTCCATGATGATACGTTCCATGGTCTTGCAGACCAGGCTCATCAGGCTAATAGGGCGAAAGTTCCTGGGATCAGTGGTGGCTCCCCCTTTATGGAGTGGGATAACTGTTGCTGTGTGCCATTCAGTGGGCACAAAGCCTGATGTGAGGCTATTATTGAACATGGTGCTTAAGTGGGGAGCCAGTTCATTCTGAAGTTCGTGTAAAACGCAGCCTGGGATGTTGTCTGGTTCTATGGATGCTGTGTTTTTGGCTTTAGAGAGTGCAGATTTTACTTGCATAGTTGTGATTACAGGGACTCCGCATTCTTCCTGTATAGATATGGGCCCTTTAGGGGGTGAGAGGGGGGTAAAGTTAGCACTGAACCTATCTGCCAGGATGTTGGCAATATCAGTTGGTTCTGTAATTTTTGTGCCTTTTGTTTTCATAGCTAGCTTTGGAGGATCTTATAAGGGATCTCAGCTTCTTACTGAGGCTGACCAGGGAGCTCCTCAACTCATGGAATTTTACTCTCTTTTGCAACAGTTTCTTCCTTCTGTTGTACAGTTTGTATATGGCAGGGGACCACCAGATTGGCTTCCTTTTTTTGGAGGATAGAGTCTTGGTTCTGTTTGGAATAGCACGATCCATACACTCGTGTAAGTGCTTATAGAGTGTATTTGTGTAGGATTCAGCAGTTGTAACTGTATTGTCCATCTGAATGGGTGTCATGAAGTTCACCACTTCTGTCTTAAGAAGCATGAAGTTGGCTTTGGAGAACTTTCTTACTGTGGTTTCCTTAATGGGAGGTGGGGGCAGGATATGGATATCAAGGGTGATAAGCTTATGGTCGGATCAGACCAACGAGGAGTTGACTTCAGGTGTGGAACATCGGTCACTCATGTTGGTAAAGACTAGGTCTAGGATGTTGTTGCCCCTGGTGGGGGTGTGGATAAGTTGATCTAGGGCATTAGAGTTTATGAATTCCAGAAAGCATTGAACTAAGGAGTTGGTTGGTACACGAGTAGTTTTCCCAGTTAATGGTGGGGTAGTTGAAGTTGCTCATTATTAGGGTGTTTGGTTGAACCCTAATATTTTCCAGTACATCAAGAAAAGAGGAGTGGGAATCCTGGGGCATGGTGGGGGATCTGTAGCAAGCTACAATTTGGATTGCAGTTTTGCCCAGAGTTAGTTGCACTTGGATAACCTCGGATGCATTATGCTGAGCAACTAGCCTGGAGGTGTGGATATCCTTAATGAATATGGACACACCTCCACCTTTGGTGTTTTGGTCCAGGTTACATGGCCAAAAAGTGTGGTATGAGTTATAGCCTGGTAGTGCAAGGGTGCTCTCTGGAGCCTTGAACCAGGTCTCAGTTACTGCATAGATATCGGTGTTCTCCATTTTAATGAGTGCCTCGAGTGAGTGCATATCTTTTAAAATATTTTATTCAGAATTTGAAATCTTGTAAATATTTAAGTCATTTAAAAGATTTAGTTCTTGTGTGTTATCTGGTAAAACAGAATTATTTGAAAATTTTAGAGCTTTATAATATGAATTAATTTGAAAAATGATCCCATCAATGTCTTTTTTAGGTTGATTATCTTTAACACTTATGATATTGATTGGATGAGAGTTTCTTGAGTGTATCTTAAATCTTCTTATAATGATATGCCTGTCTCTAGGAGTCGTGGCATAGACAGAACACTTTTTTTTCTAATGCTATAGATGATTTATGTGAAGGAATATTTTGATATTGATTGCTATGATCTCTTATTTGAGATAACAGAGACTTCTTTTCTTTTTGAAATTCTTTCTTGAGTTTTTGAATTTCTTTCTGTGTTTTAGGTAATGTTTTATTCTATTGTCTTTTTTCATACTGTACCATGACATTGTCCTACCATATAAGTATGTTTTAAAAGAACCCCAGATCATTAATAAATCTGATTTCTATTTTAACTTGATATCTACAAAAAAGATTGATTTCATTTGCAAGCCAGAGCTTAAAGTAATCAGATTTGGTAATATAAGCTGGAAGTATATGCTATTTTTTTATAATTATCTCACAATTCCATAAAAGGAACAATGTGGTTTGAAATGGAGTAATGAATTACTTTATGAGATACAAATTTTGAAGTTAAATCTTGAGATGCAAAAATGTTATTGATCCTAGAATGTCTGCCAAAAAGTATTATTTATTTTATTTGTTTTATTTTACATTTGTTAACCGGGGGTGTCTGACAGAGCCGAAAAGGCCCTTTTTCAGTAGAGGCCCGGGGAGAAAAGCTCCACAAAGAAAAATTACAGACATATTTAGTTATTTAGACATGATCAGTATACACACAAATTACAAGAGACATGTTTTTACAGTGGTATGCGGCACATAAATAGTTACAGTGGAGAGAAATAAAAATATTAATTTTAAAAATAAAGGTAATTAATAGATTTGTGGTGTACAGCTGAAATTTGGAACATAGGTAGAATACATACATAGTACAGAGGTACAGTACATACATTGTAGATTAGCCAGTGTTTGTGAGTAAGATTGAAAACTATTATCAAGTGCTCTAGATTTAGTATGTATATGTTATCCACTTTCACTAGACTGGGGAGCAATCATGGCACTGCCAACTTTGTTTGAGATGTTGCCTGATGAGGTCTTTAAAGGAGACTTTGGATGATGTGTTTTGAATGCTAGTAGGGACAGAGTTCCATTTTTAGCCACTGAACATAATAATAATATGAATAATATTTAAAAATCTAATCACCTAGCAACCATCAAAGAAAATGTATAAATTATAGTTAATTTCTCTATTTTAAATACTTTTGCTGAAGCTGAAAATTTTGGATCCTTTAAAGCACTTGTTTCAGATTTTCCCACAATACAATTAAAGTATTCTTTTAAGACTGAAACTCAATTAATATTATCTAGAATACAGTTTAAGTGAGTCTTTGGTATATTAACCCTTATAGCCGGGAAACCATTTCAGTTTGCAATAGTCTGTATTCTTTCATTATATTCAGTTACTATCATATTAAATAAACCACCTTCAGCTTCTTTTTTAAATAACACCTTTGGTAAAAACTACCCTTTTCTCCCACAGAATCAGAGTTCCCATCCTTTTGCATTTAAAAGAAGATTGAGATAGAATTTCATAGTTTGAAAATTTAAATGTGTCTGTATTCTGTTCTGATATTAGTTTCTTGAATAAATATTACATGTGCTTCATTGATTGACAAATATTTAATTAGATTTGATCTTTTAGTTTGATTATTTAGACCATTAACAAAGACAGAAAATTCAAGTCCCAGTTATGTATTATTTTTAAAATAGGTTATATGTAGGCAAATGTTGTAATACTTTACTACAAATGTTTTAAATAAATTAATCTCTCCTGATATCGCCAATGAGTGTATTGTTATCAAGTAATAAGTTGATTGGAAACAAAGAAAATTTTTTATTTTATACTCTAAAATGGTATACATATCATGTTTTAAATAAGAAATAAATAAAGTAATTAAATACAAAAAACAGTAATTGTGGAAGAAAATACAAATTACCCATGCAAAACTTTAAGGTTCCTAGTTCAATCAAAAACTCCTAATTAAACTACAATTAAACTCACACCTTAAGTGCAACAAATATAAATAAAGTTCTCTAAACCAAAGCAGCTGCAAAACTTAAGGGAAGAAGAAGTTCAAGACTTAATTCTCATCTAGATTTGAACTTCATAACACTTAGCCTTTATATCTCAAATAAAACATTTTGATGTGAAAAAATATCAGAACATTAAATGATTGTTGATATTAGATGTACTGAAAATGAACTATAAACATGTATAAAACTAAAGGAGATTAGAACATTACTACATCAATAGTACCCTTAATGAATCAGAATATAACTTGCTTAAAATTTAACATTAAAATTAAACATTTCCATAACTTGTGAAAGTGAAATTAAGTGACATTATTGTACTGATATGAAATCCCATGGCGGTTGTCATGGGAATTGTTAAAATATAATTATTTTAAGGTTATGACTCAAGGTTACAAGTAAAAAATTCCAAATATTAGACATGCTGAGTTATTTGAAACAAAAAATTTATTTAAAACACCACAAAGCTTTTGGGCAATGCCCTTCTTCAGTGTTTACATATCAAACTAAAAAACAAAACTTTATTTTAAGAAATTCAAAGTGTGACACAGCCAATCAAAACAGATTCAATTAACTATTTAACTAGTACCAAAAATTAGTCTTAAAGCAATAATTGATGCATAAAAGCTATATTAAAAAAAGAAGAAAAAAAAATATATATATAAACTATATATTATGTATAATCATTTTAAAATCATTTGAAGACCACTTATTTCATTTTAAAATCATTTGAAGACCATTTGCTTCATTTTCAACACAGATTTAATACTGACAGCTGCATTCAAACCAGGTTTACAATCTGCTCCTAGCCTTGTGATCCATTCATATTCACAAACTTCTAAGGCATTACTTATATCACCACCTCTTTTGTTCCTGAACTTAATATCTACTACTTTAAAGTGGAAGCTATGTTCTTCACCTTCTTTTCTTATCACCTTCTTTTCCTATATGGTTAGCAAGGGCATTGGTAGTCACTTTTCTTCGTATCTCTGATTTATGTTGTATGATCCTATCCTTAAGTCTCCTGTTACAGTTACATTTACCTATATAATCAGAAATTTACCTATATAAAAAGAGGGACATTTTATAGACTTTGGTAAGTATATAATATTGGAAGTGTTACATGTAGCATACTGATTAAATGTGAATTTCTTTCCAGTGGTAGGATGTATACATTTATCAGCTTTTTCAATATCTTTACAAAAGGTCTAGTAACAGGGAAGCGTACCTTTCTTATTACTCTTCTGTTCCACTATATGATATTTTATATCTTTATAGCATAAGTGATGTTTCAAATTAGGGCAATTCCGATGTGCAAAATATGGTTTATCTCCTGTGATCTTTCTAATTTCAGACATAGTCACTAAAATATCCCAGTTTTTTGCTATAATATTTTTAATTCTATCTGACCTTCTATTACATGTAGTAACATAACTTACATGTTCATGTTTCCCTGAAGACATAGAAAAATCTCCATCTCTACATCTAGCTGAAAAGTATAGTTTAGCTCTAGCTTGCCTAATATTCATAACCTCTGTCTTCACTTGTTGCAATAGTGCATCATCATAACCTCATTCTTTAAATTTTCCATCACCTCATCCATCTGACTGAGCACTGTGTATCATCTGTATTGAGGTGGCTAACTCTTAGTAATTGACTCTTGACTATGCCTTTGAATATATGAGGTGCATGCATGCTATTTTTATGCATGTACCTATTCAGTTGTACATCCTTTCTATAGATCATGGTTGTTATAGTACTCCTTGTTTTTTTTCTACTTTATTATCTAAATATTTTATACTAGCCTTAGAGTGTTCTGATGTAAATTTTAAAAAGCTAGTTGTCTTATTCAAATAGTCAATAAAAGCATCTAAATCTATAACACTCCCATTTCACAGCAAAAAAAACGTCAACAAAACGTTTAAAGAAGAGCACTTTTTCTTTAAATACTTCTGGACAATTGTAAATAAAATAATTTCCCCACTCTGCTACTATAATCTTAGTATATGTAGTTGCTACGGGCATGCCAGTGGCAATGCCCGTCTTTTTTTTTTTTTTTTTCAAATAATTTTATTCAGAAAAAAATTTTTTTTTTAAAACAATACATAGTAAATATAACAGATCAAATAAAAGTGAATTGAATTAACTATTTACAGAATATACATTGGCCTCAGTTCAGACAAAGTCAAAAGGAATACAATCATAGATACACAGAGAAACAATAAAGGTTATTGTACAAACATTAACAAATTATAATTTGCATTCTTGCTTCCTCTTTTCTTATGAAGATAAAACTGTGTCCATTTTGAGTGTCTCTATTAGGGAGAGAACTTTCTCCCAAGGATTGTTAGTCCATTTCTTCGGAAAGATCCTCATTTCCTTGAATTTAATTTCCAACAGTGTTACTTCTTTCAATAAACTGAGAAAATCATCAATTGTTGGGATGATAGAGGAGTTCCATTTCCTAGTGATGCATTTTTTTTGAGATAGCCATTATAGTCCAAAGAAGATAAAGTTCTCTCTTTTTCATAGTAGTAGTTTCAGTTTCATTCAGAAGAATGAATGACTTTGACAAAATGAAAGAGTCAGTAAAAATGGCTTGCAGAAATTCACCAATATCCTCCCAAAATTGTTTAATATGAATACTAGCCTTAGAGTGTTCTGATGTAAATATGTGACCAATCAGCATTACGTTTTAGATTACATCTCCAGCATATTGCCTCATTAGTATTTTTAAATCTAGCTATTTTATTAGGGGTGTAAAAGGCTCTATGCAAGAATTTCCATGCAAAGATTCTCCAACTTTGCATATTTGAAGTTAACTTAATAGAATATAGCATGCTTATTTTTGATTCCTTAGATAACAACAATGAACAATCTTTATTGATAATATTCCAAAATTTCTGGTTAGAATTTGTTTTGTAACTAATAATAATTTTATGTAACTTTGAAGTTAAATTTGTCCAATTAAAGTCTCTGTATAATACTTCATGTAGATAAAATATAAATTTAGGTATGGAGTTAAATAAAGAATTTTCTGCAATGCCTGTCTTTTGATGGTACACATATTCATAGAACATACATATATTATTACTGAGCACCAGCTCAAGTAACTTACAAATCATTTAAATTTTTCTGCCAGTCATGCCTGTATTCCTACAAAGAAAGTTATGTATAGCTTCTATGCCAAAATTAATAGGAATCATTGTAAAGAACGATTTAATGTCCAACGTAACAAAAAGAAAATCACGCTCTTTATGGGTGTCAAACCAATTGTAAAGATGCACCAAAAAATCTTCAGTATCTCATATAGCTTTTCACCTTGGTCAGATATTCACTCAATATGGACTGTAATTAAAGAGAAGTGGGTTCAGTGACTCATCCGCCCTTTGATACTATTGGTCTCATCGGGAGTTGGGACATGTTTTTATGTATTTTGGTAGTCCATATATAGTAGGTAACCTTGGGCAAGTAATATTGAAATAATTGAACAGATCAACATCGATATCATCATTCAGTTGTAGTTCACAAATCCCCATATTCACGTTACTCACATACTTAGAGACATCTCAGCTATTAATATCAGTAAAAGAGTCAGCATCCTTTAAAAACTCAAACATAGATGCATCATATACTATCTTATCTAATATTACTATGGCCCATTCTTATCCTCGTGTTTTATTACAATATCTTTGAACTTTTCTAACTTTTTAGAGATTCATTTTCATGCACAGATAAATTATAATATTTTCTTCTGTCTTTATGAGTGTACCATCTTCGTATCTCATGCTCACAAATTTCATTTAATGCGGTCACTATTGGGCAGTTAATAGGAATAAATAGACTCAATTTTTACATACCTGCGAAGTCATGGGTAACAAATCTTTAAAAATCAGCTTCAAGCTGAGATTCCTTATAGACATTCTTAAATCCATCAATGCATCAACTACTGTATCAGTATTTGAGGGAATAAACTCTAGTCCCTTACTTAACAGTGATAGATCATATTTGGACAGTTCCAGGCTTGACAGATTTATGAATGGTCCCTTAGTTAGTTTGCTTGATGTTTCAACTTGCACCTTGTCTGTGGACCTTTGTTCCACCATCTGATTGTTCTCTTTCCCTCTGTTGCAATCTGCCTTGTGATTGGTCCACAGTGGTTCCTTATGAAGAAATTCAGGGTCTTCAAGATCTGTGTTATGTGGACAGACTGAAATCATTTTCACTTTACTCTCTGTCAAACAGACTGCTCAGAGGCGACCTGTGCCTTGCATATACAGAGCAATCTCTGACCCAGCTTTGATGGAAATGCTGCACATTCACAAGTTAAATGGCACATAGTTCACTCACTCAAAGGACCTTAACCTGGTATGTGACATCAACAGAACTTGCTGGAAAGACAGATTTGTCTCACAGAGGTTGCCCCACCTTTGGAACACGTTTCCTGTTCATGTTAAATAAAGCCCCTTGTTGGCCCTATTTAAGCAAAATTTGGACATTTGGATGGGTAACCATATATTCACCCCATGGGTTGCAACTGTGTCCTTCTTGGACAGGGGCAAAGGTGCTGCTTTTAGTCTCTGCTTGAATCAGACACCCTTGGGAACACAGGTTGACCTTGGCTAGGCTTGTAAGGCCCCTGGGGCTGTTAGCCTAGTAACCTACTGTGATCCTATGATCCTAAATATATATACAGTATGTATTATATTTTAATCTAATATTGTGATCCAAAACTCATTTAGAAGGAAAGAGTGGACCACCCACATAGCCTATTAACAAATGAACAGAAATACAGACAAATGTTTAAATAAATGTGTCCCAGTTAAATATGTAGAGAATTGAGGCAATACATAACTCATTTTATGCTATAATATTTCAAAGCCCACCCATTAATTTTATTGTACTTGAGCTTCATATTGAAGTATGTTGTTTCTCTCTTGCATATTATATGAAATTATGTTATAGGTATATACAATAGCTTTTGAATTTTCTTTTGCTTACACATTGTAAACCAATAAAAATACTGTGACATCTATTTGTACTATTTTTCCCAAAGGAACAGCTACCAGTGCTCTTCCTTCCCAAAATTAATTATGCATTAACTTTTCCAACTTATTGCAAATATCATGCATATCCAACTAACAGCCCAGGAAAATAGCACAGGTGGTTCAAACTTTCTTACAGCACTTTCATAATATCTTAATTCTTGAGTCAGAAAAATCTGTATGTATCCTTACATATACTTTCAGTAGTGCCTGTATTTCCCATTTCATCTTAGTGATTATTTTTTCCTCCAAGCTTCAGATTTTTAATACTCCCTCTTACTTTCTTCATTTTTCTTTTTTTTTTCCATTACCTTTCCTTGTCTCCCTTTTATTGTGCCATGCTTTATTTCATTTGAGGAGTCACAACATCAAAGTAGCAATCTATCAATATCAATAAAACAAGTCACAATCATATGTTAATATTTGTTAGACTAAACTGAATGTATTGATGTATGTACTGTATGGTTATAAGACATAAAGTGTATCACAACTTACAAGTTTCTTATTTCAGTTTCATAACTGATTTATTACATCATCAGTTTTAAACATGCTGTCAAATCTCACTTTAAAGTCATATATTATTTCATCATCCAATTCACTTCAAAATAAAGCAAATGAACATTTTGAAAAATACAAAGGAATAAGAACTTTTACGTACTCTCTTATTACAATTTACCAGTTCCTTTTCCCTGTTTCCAGTTTATTTGGGTTGATATTAGAAGAACGAAAACCCTAAACCGTGAATGCTTACATGAGCAAAAATGCCGGAAACGAAAGTGGGGTTGCGGGGTCATGTTACAGTGAGGAGTGGGATATTTGCCCTTTTCTCACTGTAGTGCGACCTCGGAGTTAGAATATATAGTAAGCGGGGAGTGTAGGGGGTGCAGCCCTCCACAATAGCAACTTTGATCACCGGCATTTTTGCTCATGTGAGCGTTCGCAGTTTAGGGTTTTCATTCTTCTAATATGAACCCGTTTATTCCATATTTTTATATTTTTTTCAACTGATATGACTAAAATCTATCTTTATTGTCAAAAGAATTTAACAGTTAGCAATGTGTTCTAAAGGAAGTATTTAAAAGTAATTGTTTTGATAACAAAGAGTTGTAGAAGACAGAACATTGAGAGTTGTTGAATTTATAAGCTCTCAAGTGTAAGTTATGATTAAAATAAGTGCATATTATAGCAGTTCACCATTTCATTAGATACTTAGAAACTCTCTTTTTTGTAGTTTTAATAATATTCAAGACAGTTGGTTGTTTATATACTCATTAACGGCAGTTTATAGAAAACAGAACAAGAATATCAATCAACCTAGTGACTGAATCTATAACTAGTTTGATTCAGCTTTTTATTAGGTGTCTTAAAAAGACAGATAATCAAAAATGAAGTATCTCACTTATCTATAAGAAATTAAGAGAAGACACTCTAAAGTTTGACTCAGATTTTTGGCATTACTATGTAAAGATTAACGGAGAACAAATATCTGATAAATCCAAAAAAAATTGTTATTGAATTCTACGTATGGTGCCTCTTCTTCATTATATTGGAGATTGTATACATGGAAATTTATGAATAGGAGTTTCTGTACTGCACATAAAATAAATCTTATACTAAAAAACAGTGAAAGTAAATGTTGGAAATGTGATGCATTATGAGAGGCCAACTGGGATCACATGTTCATTGAATGTAGAAAAGTTATTCAATACTGGAAAGACTTCAGATATTTTGTAAATGCTTTATGGTCTGATAACTATCATATTTCTAACTCACTAATCCTATTTAATGTTCCTATACCTAATGTAATACCTAAATCTCAGATTCAGTTACTCTGGTCAATTCTTGCAATTGCCAGAAAAGCTATTACTTTGAACTGGAAAAGTAAACATGATTTGATGTTTAAAGATTTTATTAATTTAGCAAATATTGTTTGTAAAAAAGAACTGCAAACCATTTGTTATAGAACTCATAACATTACTCATAAAATAGCATGGCAAAAACTGGAAAACCTTTTGAACAAATACTGATAACTTCTCATGAATAAAATGATTGTTTATCATGGATGAATGCAAATATTGTAAATAGTTTTGTTATTGTTTTATTGTATTTGTTGTATGTACATTTGTGTATATTTATAATGAAAACAAAACAATAATGTTTTTATGAAAAAAAAGAAACTAATATTTATGCTCCCTATTCCATATTAAATGGTATCATCACTGTTTTAATAGTTTGTTTAATCATAAAGGGGTTAAAAATTTAACAGTTTTCAAATGTATAAGAAATAATGCTTGTGCTTATATCCAGGTGATCACTATGACAATGGTTCTACCTCTCCTTCATATTATCGGAACTTAATAGTTTTAACTTATAAATATTTATAGGCTTAGCCAATGAAAACTCTTACCCCTCCTCTTTTTGTTTTAGTTTCCTATGCAACAAAAGTAAACATGTCTATCCAACTATCAGAGTATCCACATCATACATAAATCTAAAACTAATAGCTCCCCACCTTCATCACATGTTCCCACATGAATACAATGAAAAATGCAGTATACAACAACTCCACTCCACAACCTTTCAAACAACATTAAACATCTATATCCTATAAAGCAGCAATCTCCAAAATCTGATGCATTCAAGACAAAATAATCATGACCCAACAAAGCCAAAGTTCTTTAGGAGCTTATACCAAACACTGTTAACAAAGACAGCACCTGCCCATATAGCTTGCAGCAATACTATCATTGCTGGTAAGTGAAGCCCACAAAAATGAAAGGGAGATGTTAATAAGAAACATTCTTATCCAAAATAATATGAAAATCACTCAGTAGACAAATTGCTTACTTCAAAACACTTACTGTAATATACAATCCAATGTTGTCTTTGTTCATCTGATTAAATGTATGGGTTGTTGGACTTCATCTGCTTCTTTCATTCTGATCTTGTTTGCTGCCTGAAGCTGTTAGACGTGTATACAAGGGCTCTTCTTTGCATTTCAATATCCTTTTTGTTACATTGCAATTTTTCTTTCCTCCTTCCTACCAAGAGCTTTACAGCATTGTTATTAATAATGTATTTTTGTAGGACTTTTGCAGTCATTAATAGCTTCAGTAGTAGGTTAGTGTTTAGAATTAGCAGTTTGATTTGATTTGAGGGGTGTTTTTTGGATTTTGCTATCCTTTTTATTGCATTGCAGGTTCTCTTTCCTCACCACTACTGAGAGCTTTAAAGTATTGTTAATAATAGCATATATTTTTAGTATTTTTGTAGTTATCAATAACTTCAATAGTAGGTTATTGTTTAGGATTAATTGTTTGATTTGATTTTCTAATTGCAGGTCATATTTAAACAGCTTAAGAGTTTTCTGTGGGTTTAAAGTTATATTTAGTGTCTTAGGCAATGTGATAGTTCTTAGTAGTGTAATGGTGGAGTCCCAAAGCTTCAATAAATTTATTGAGTGTGGCATAAGTTGCCCCCCACAAGATACACACATAAAGTGTGTTTACTGTTTGAGTGCTGTCCATTTAGACATAGGATGCCAGTCATGCAAAGCCTTTAGTTAAAGGGCCTTACAAGCCAGGAAGAAGAAATTAATAGTAAAGTGTTTACATCCCCCACAGACAGGGGCATCCTCTTTCACTAGATCTGCTTCTGTTTCTGCTGTCAAGAAAGCTGGCAAAGTTAAATTGTGGGATCAGGGAAAGGATAAAGATCCCTCTGACTCCAACAGAGACAAAAAAAATATTCTAGGGAAACAAACAGTTATCCAAATATGACCAAAATAAAAAAGACAAAACATACCACTAGCGACAACAGCCACAATCACAGAGCAATGCTGGTAAAAATGTATCTATTACACTTAGCGCTCCGGCTCCCAGGCCTTCACAGAGTAAAAAAAAATTACTAAAACACAGGTTTAAATACAAAAAAGTAATAATCCATCCCACTGCTAATAAGTTAATTAAGCAATTAAATAATTAATTAATTAAATTACATATTTCCAGTTGCATTCCTTGTTTAACCCTATGGGTGTCATGGTATTAAACATAAGAATATACATAGTTTCAGTCCTCAAAAGTTTATCCTTTAAACTTACATTTTCACCCATCAATATTTCCACCTTTTCCAAGACACAGCCTAAAATTCCTTCACGGTTAGAATTGTGAAATTCAGAAAAGTGATTGCTCAAAGGGCTCTCCACTTTCACATTTCTAATGTCCCTCACATGTTCTTGAAAACGTACTTTGAAACTTCTATTAGTTTCTCCATTATAAAACTTGTTGCATCCACATTTTAGAGCATAAATAACACCTACAGTGTTACAATCAGAATTTCTTTTAACAGTAAAAGGACATACATTAATTTTGATGAAGGAGCTAACAATATGTGTACATATAGAACATTTTTTGCAAGAAACTGTACCAACAACAAAATTAACTTCTCTATTTAAATTAACATTGGGTAACTCAAGTAGTTATGTACTACCATATCCTTTAAATTCCTAACCTTTTATAAGAGACTATACCCTGTTTAGGCAAAAACAGACTTGGATCTCTGTCCCTAAACATCATGGGCCAAAATTGTTTAACAATATCCACAACTCTACTATTAATAATGTTATAAGTTGTGACAAAATAAACATTTTCAGGAATTTCATGCCTCAGATTAATAACATTTCCATTTACAACATTTTCATTTTTAAAGGACATCTGATGACTAATATTATTATTCTTACATCTGTCTAAGTAATTCACATTCTTAGGCCATCTAAGTAACATCACTTTATTTTTGGCTTCTGACACTATGCCTACATCATATCCCCTATCAATAAACATATTTTCAGTTTCCAAAATTTCCTGGTTAAATAAATCATCACTACTACAGAGTTTATGAATTCTAAGGAACTCATTATAAGGCAATACTGTCATAAGATGGAGGGGATGACAGCTGTTGCCATATAAGAACTGATTCCTCAGTTCAAACTTCCTCTGTAACCCAGTATCTAACTTATCAAGTTTAATATCCAGGAAGTTTACCTCAGTTGCCAGCTGTATATCATCAAACTCAAGGCCCATCTTATTAACCTGCAGATTTTCAACAAATTTTAAAGCATCCTTATGGGAACCATCACACAAAAATATTAAATCATCTATAAATCTCAAATAAAGCAAAACATGAGACCTATAGAAAGTGTGAAGATATATATAATCATACTCAAACTTGGCCATGGTAAGATTGGCATACATGGGGGCAAAAGCTGCCCCCATGGCCGTACCCTGCAGTTGGTGAAAAACCTCCCCATTAAAAACAAAATATTTTTTAAACAAAAAACTACTAAATCTATAACAAAATGAGACATAGGGGAATCACCCAAAAAATAAAAAAGAGCCTGGATGCCCACATCATGTTGAATATTTGTATAAAGTCTTTTCACATCTATGCATAACCAAAAGATGGATTCCTTCCATTTGAAAGCCCTTTATTTTATTCAAAAAATCTGAACTATCCTTTATGTATGAAGGAATGCTAAGAACATACTTTTTCAAATATTCATGCAAAAAAACACTGATACATTTCAAAAAATATTTCTCTGCAGAGACAATAGGCCTCCCAACAAGGTTATCCAAATCCTTATGAGTTTTAGGTAAGCAGTAAAATACAACAATTTTTGTGTTTTCAACACCAAATTTCTTAGTGATGTCATTAAATGAAAAGTAACCTAAACAATGACCTTTATTCAACAATAAAATATACTCCTCAATAGCTTGAAAATAGCAAGAAATATCACATCTTTTATAAACTAGTTCATCATTTAAATGCGTGTAGCATATATCCAAATATTGTTTAAAATTTAAAATAACTATTTGGTTACCCTTATCTGAAGGCTTTACCACAAAGTTCCTATCATCACAAAATTCACAAAACTCTAACCATTGTCATTTATCTAAATTATAACATACACTAGATTTATTACGCATACAAGTCTTGTATTCTTTTTCCACTTCAAAAGTAACAGTTGAAATGTAAGTTTGAATGCAATTGTTAGTTTAAGGGAGAATAAAAAGACTTTTAGTCTGGATACTGCTGGTGTCAAAATTAGTTTAAGCATTACTCACACATTCATTAGATTCACTTAATATAGATACACATGAGTGAAAAGAATCATCACCAGAAATATCCTGGTTCACATTACCTACATATACAACATTATTTCTAGCAAAAAAAATCTCTCAGATGTAATTTTCTCCCAAATGCAAAAATCTCCCCTCTCAAAATATGTAATTGAGGCAAGACAGTGGGAATGAATTTCAAACCTAACTCTAAAACAGACATTACTACTTAAAAAACATAACAATCAGACAAATTCAATACAAAAGTGTTATAAAATTCAGTTCTAACATTTCCGTTTATTAAAATGACCTTTGTAGTTACCTCCAGCATTTCTCTGTGGTCCCCAATTTCATCGACCCTGCTTACCATTGAAATTGGTGTTAGGCTTGGAATTAGCCTGTTGGTAATCATTCCAAAATTTGCGGTTGAAATCTGTAGAATTCCTGGCTTCTGGTAAGGCCGGAAAAGTTTCCTGTTCTCTATTATCTGTGCCCTGTTGTTCTACAGCTTCCACAACTGCAAAAGACACAGAAGAGGAGGAGGCAGAACTATTATTACAGCTTTGGTTCTGTTCATTCTTAGATACAGACCTCTTACCATAATATTTGACCAAAAAAGCTTGGTCCAGTTTATAATCTTTCATGTCCCGATTAATTATAAAAGTTTTGCATTCTACAAGCCCCTCCTCAAGATCTTTAAGCACTACATTAATGTTTTTGAGCATATCATCTAACTTAGTCAAAGAAACAAGTGGCTGCAATTGTTCACTCACCCTGAGGATTTCTTCCTTCAGCTGACTTTTTTAAGGTGGTCTCTTTCTATTAGGATTTGAATCCATTCAATAGAACATCGATGTGAGGCCTCAATCCACCTTTTGTAGAAGGCCATATCCTCAGGACTATTTACATCAAATGGTGTGGTAGGAGGTTTAGAAGCCCTTAAACCTCTTGGAGTTATATTGAGGTCTAAATATCGTTGCAAATACAAAATGTTAAAGTGGGTATTAGTCTCTTTACACAACAAATGCTCAAGTTGATCTCTCAAATTGCAGGCTTCTGCAGATAAACAAAATACATTAGAGGTGCCCACTTTACCAAACGGATCTGCACACCAATGATTGTGTTCTCCCATAAAACGATCCCAGACACTCTCTGGTACTGCTGTGCTCACACTGGTTTGTGGAATATTTAGCCCCGTGGAAATGCCTTCACCCAGTCTATTATTTTCCTGTGACTGAGTGACATACTGTTCCATAGACTTCTGGGAACGATCCACAGATGTTTCTCTAAAAATGCAAGGAATATTATGGCAGGGGTCAGTGGCAATGGCCCCTTAAAATGAAACACAAATACCACCAAAATAAAAAAGACAAATAATACCACTAGCGACAACAGCCACAATCACAGTGCAACGCTGGTAAAAATGTATTTATTCACTCTAGAATCAATCAATTTACCAACAAATTCAATCTCTAAAGATAACTTCCTAACAAACAATCTAAAGTCTATTATAGTTTCAGTAAAATCACTACAGGATGTGGGAATAAAAGTAAGGCCTTTAGACAGAACATCAATCTCTTTTGAGGTTAGAACATATGATGAAATATTACATATTAATACTTCCCTGCTCTCTCCCACATCCTTTTCAGGTTGTGATTCAGAAGGGAAGGGAAGTTATCTTTAGAGATTGAATTTGGTGGTAAATCGATTGATTCTAGAGTGAATCATTTTAGGAATCCGAGTTTATATGTTCTTAATGTACACCCCTTAGTGGCTGCTTATAGCAAACTAGTAGAGGATGATCTTTACAAGAGCAGGGGTTCTTCTACCACTCGGAAGTTTAAGGGTGGTAACCTTACATATAGACAAAGGGAAGCATTAACTCAGCTACATGATAATTCCACCATTGCTATAAGACCTGCCGATAAAGGTGGATGTATTGTAATAATGGATGCGGTCTTTTATGATGTTTCAATGAAACGAATGTTAAGCAATGAGAGGTTTTATTGTCCTATTGACAGAGATGTAGTGCTTTCACACATATATAGGATTAATAGCATGTTAGAAGACCTGTTGAAAAGTCAAATTATTATAGAAGGACTCTTTACATTTTTGGTTGTTGATGATCCTCTTATACCAGTAATTCAAGGCCTTCCTAAAATACATAAGAACAAGGAATCCGCACCCATGATACCTATTGTCTCAGGTAGGGGATGGTCTACAGAACCTTTTTCTATCTACATCGAGAAATTTCTTAGACCAGTTGTAGATGTCAATAAGTATATACTAAGGTACACTAAGCAGTTCTTACTTGACTTATATGCATTTATGAAACAGGTTCCAGATGATTTGGACTATATACTTGTAACCATGGATGTTCAATTACTTTTCACCATCATCCCTAATCGGGAGGGGGTGGAGAAGGAGTATAGGTATCTAAAGGAGTGTACTGAACTTGTTGAGTCTCAAATTGATATACTTATGACTTTTTTGGAAGTAGTGTTAGAGAACAATGTGCTTTGTTTTGATACACAACTTTATCTGCAGTGAGATGGCGTGGCTATGGGCACTTCCTGTGCCAATAGCTACACCAATCTCTTTATGGCTGCATGGGAGAGAGAGTTTTTGTTCAAGACTTCTGGGCATCTGTCCTTTATTTCTTTTTACAGGTGCTTTGTAGATGACCTGTTTTTTATTTGGACAGGAACAATAGATGAATTGGTTTTATTTATCGAAGAAGTCAATACTATCTCTGATTATCTTAAGTTTAATTATGAATGTTCCAGTAGAAGGATATCATTCCTTGATGTATATGTGGAGAGATTGGATAATGGGATGCTAAATACGGGGGTATATAGGAAATGCTGTCATAGAAATGAGCTCCTGCATAGACATAGCATGCACCCTGGCTATGTATTTCAGAATGTAGTCAGGGGGCAGGCTATGCATATATCTAGATATAATCCTTTAGATACAGGGTTTTCTAAAGAATTGGGAGACCTTTGCCAGAGATTTAGTGATCGAGCATATAAGAAAGATGAGATTGAGAAAGGCGTTGATTGAATCTCTGGGTTGAGAAGTATTGCTTCCCCTTATTTTTCGGAGTCCTATATTAATGAGGATGGAATAGACAGAGGTGGAGTAATAAGACATTTCAATAGTGTTGAACATTTTGAGAACTGACAAGGCTCTGGAAATATTAGATACCCTATATTTTGCACCAAGGATGTTGGACATATAAAAGATATTGTTAGAAATCATTGGGATGTGTTGCGAGTGGACCCTGATATCAGAGCAATTGTATGTGATGCCCCTCAGTTTGTATATAAGAATAAGTTGAACCTTAAGAGATTATTGTGCTGTTCAAGTGATAGAACAAGGAACGAACGTCATGATGTTTATGGGACATTTCCATGTGGACAATGTAACTTTTGTGAGTTCATTGACTGCAGTAATAGTTTTATCCACCCTCTGGATTTACATGAGTATATTTTTTGGGTGTCTGCTGATTGTATGGCTGAGAACATGGTTTATCTTGTTACTTGTTCGATCTGTGGGATGTATTATATGGGTAAGACCAATAGAAAATTTAGAAATAGAATTAGAGAACATCTATATCAAATTAGGATTGGCTCCAATGTCAATGCACTCTCAAAGTAAGTTTTGAACTCTGATGGGACTCATGTTTTGAAGTGGTACATCCTAATCCTAGGGATGGCAATATTAAAACCTATACTGAGAGTCAGGAAGCTAAGTGGATTATTAGTCTCAGGGGAGATCAATACCCTGGCCTAAATGATAAAATACCCCTTAAACCTTTTTTAAAAACTAGAGGCCTTAAGTTTCGGTAGGAGGTTTTATAGTTTGTGTTTTCTATATATGTGTATCTTGTTTACATATACATGCTTCATATATGTATATATATATATATATATATATATATATATATATATATATATATATATATATATATATATATGGTTCTAGGTTATAACACCGACAGCACACAACATCGACAACAACATCACCGACACCACATCATCGACAGCTCACAAACACGACACCACACACACTCAACACATCATCACAACAACCAATAAACAAAACAAATTCCCTGACCAAAAACCACACACACAACACAAGCACACCTAAATCCTAACAAACAAACACTAAACCTTACATACACAACTATCCACTACCCTAACGAAACCCTAACCCTAAGGTCCGTCACTTAACCTAACCCGCTCCTGACCTAACTCACTTAACCCGCCCTAACCAAACAAAGTCACTACTGCACCCTTACCTAACTTCGGCCCTAACCTAACTCACTTAACCCGCTAACCCAAAACATTCACTACTGCACCCTTACCTAACTTCTCTAGCCTAACTCACTTAACCCACCCCTACCCCAGACCGCGCCAACGCATCGCACACCTTGCTTCGCACCCTAACTTCTGTCACTACCGCATACTTACACATCCTTTCCCCATCTCGGTGTTCTCTGCGTCGGTGTTTTCATCCGATCTTCTCGCGTCGGTGATTTCGCTGTCGGTCTTCCCATCTGTCGACGTTATAACCTAGACCCATGTATATATATATATATATATATATATATATATATATATATATATATATATATATATATATATATGTGTGTGTGTGTGTGTATATATATATATATTTTTTATATATATACATTTTTTACATGTTTTATTATATACTCACTTATTATATATTGCATGTTCTTTAATTATTTGTCTATATATACATACATATTTTTTATTTATATGTCTATGACTTTAAGGATTTACTAGTTTTCCGCCACTGTGGGTATTTAAATATTTTGAAATCTGTGATTGGGTATGGTCTGATGAAGCCCTTGTGGGTGAAAGTGCTTACCTATGTCTATGCAATAAACTGATTTTATCGTGATTGGATGTACTTTGTGGATTCCATTTACTACAGCCTTGTATCGCTCCAGTACCTGTTTTTATTCATTTTTATCCTTAAAAGTTACTAAAGCCTTTTGAAGGGGGACCTTCCTTTTATGACCACCAATCAGAGATCCAGTTCCTCCTTGAGACATTACTACCATGCTACGGTTTGACTCAACCTCTGTTAGAGCCCACAGCCTCTGCAAATCTTAAATTTCTCTTGGAAGACATGCTTTCTAATAGCAGTTATCTCAGCTGGAAGAATTTCAGCATTACAGGCACTTTCTTCTCAGCCTCCATATTTGACATTCCACAAAGTTAGAGTTTCGCTGAGACCCAATTCATCCTTTCTCATAGGTTCATGGGTTCATAGGTAGGTACTAGGCTACTGGCCCTTGGGCCTATATAAACCTAGCCAACTGGTACCCTGGCTTTTGCCACCCAAGAAAATTATTTCCCTGTGCCCCTGTCAAGTACAGCCATAGAAGTCATCCCTGGGGTGAGTTTCCTATCTCCCATCCAATCATCAAGATTTTCCTTGAAGAGTGCTAATAAGGAGCTTTGTTTGATATAAATAAGTAGTTTGTTCCAGAGTATGGGAAGTCTCTGGGACAGGAATCTATCCCTCCAGCATGTTCTGTTTATTGTGGTGACAAGGTTTAGGTCCCTAGAGTGTGTAGCTCGGAGGGATTGGGATTTCTTTAAGTGGACCATGTCCATC
This sequence comes from Protopterus annectens, assembly GCF_019279795.1. NCBI lineage: Eukaryota > Metazoa > Chordata > Ceratodontiformes > Protopteridae > Protopterus > Protopterus annectens. The sequence continues at coordinate 107,171,627 of NC_056734.1, forward strand.
AGCTCTGGGTTTGACATAGCTTTGTATGCTAGGCAGAGATCACCTCTGTGTAGGCAATATGTGACAGAGTAAAGCTGGAGTTTTTTGAGATGGTCTGCATAGGGCATCTGTTTGAGGCCAGTAATCATCTTTGTGAGGCATTTCTGTGGCCTTTCCAGTTGTTGTTGATGTCTTGTGAGGTACATACCAAAAGGGGCGTTGTACTCTATAATGGGTCTAATGAGTGATGAGTAGAGGGGAACAATGACCTCTTTTTTTCCTGGATGAGAAACCTTTTGTGATGAGGTGTGCCACGTAGAAGGATTTCCTGACTACTGTGGTGATGTGATTATCAAAGGAGAGACTACTGTCCACCTGTGTCCCAAGGTCTCTTATCACACTTTCGGTGTTAAGTAGACTACTGCCTATGTGGTAGTTCATGGGTACAGAGTTTTTACCAAAAGGGATGACAATGCACTTTTTGGCATTGAGCTTGAGGCCATGTCTTTGACACCAGGCATCTGTCTCAGTGAGGCCCTTTTGTAGGATGTCCACATCATTAGGAGTTTTGATTATGGCTCCTAGTTTGCAGTCATCTGCAAACTTTGTTAGCCAAAGTCCACCTGTGTTAGCCTGTACTTCAGAGAAGTAGATACCAAACAGGAGAGGACCTAGGTCTGAACCCTGTGGTACTCCACTTGTCACTGGTCTGAAGTTGGATTTAGAGCCTGCTACTTTCACAGTGTGGGTTCTGTCAGTGAGCCAGTTGGCAACCCATCTTGTGACATAGGGATTTATACCTAGATTAGTGAGTTTTTCTATAATTCCAGAGTGGGGGATGGTGTCAAAAGCCTTGGCAAGATCTAGTTAGGCTGTGTGAACCACCTTACCCTCATCTACGGCTTTGGTGACCAGTTCAAAGATGTCTATCAGGTTTAGCAGACATGATCTGCCTTTTACAAACCCGAACTGGGTAGGGTCCAGAGTTTGGAGATTACCAATGTCATTGTTTATAAGTTCCATGATGATACGTTATATAGCCTTATAGACCAGGCTCGTCAGGCTAATGGGGCAGTAGTTCCCAGGGTCCGTGGTGGCTCCCCCTTTGTGGACTGGGATAACCATTGCTGTGTGCCATTCCAGTGGGCACAAAGCCAGATGTGAGGCTATGATTGAACATGGTACTTAGGTGTGGTGCCAGTTCATTCTGTAGTTCATGTAGAATGCAGCCTGGGATGTTGTCAGGTACCATGGATGCTGTGTTCTTAGCTTTGGAGAGTGTGTTTTTTACCCGTGCAGCCGTGATTACAGGACCTTTTCATTCTTCCGGTATAGAGATGGGCCCTTTCAGGGATGAGAGAGGGGTAAAGTTAGCACTGAACCTATCTGCCAGGATGTTAGCAATATCAGTTGGTTCTGTATATTTAGTGCAATTGTGCTGTAACTCAGAGCAGATCTGAGTGTTGCCATAGAGATTCTTGACAAAGCTATAGAATGCTTTGTGGTTGTCTTTAGAATCAGTGGCGATTTTGTTTTCATAACTAGCTTTGGAGGATTTTATGAGGGATCTCAGCTTCTTACTGAGGCTGACCACAGAGTTCCTCCAATCATGGGATTTTACTCTTTTCTGCAACAGTTTCTTTCTTCTGTTGTAGAGTTTGTTTATGGCAGGGGACCACCAGATTGGCTTCCTTTTTTTGGAGGATAGCATCTTGGTTCTGTTAGGGATTGCACAATCCATGAACTCGTGTAAGTGCTTATAAAGTGCAATTGTATAGGATTCAGCAGTTGTACCTCTATTGTCCATCAGCATGGGTGTCATGAAGTTTGCCACTTCTGTCTTAAGAAGCGTGAAGTTGGCTTTGGAGAAATTTTTTACGGTGGTTTCCCTAATGGGGCTGGGGGTGGGATGTGGATGTCTAGAGCGATTTGCTTTTGGCCGGATCTGACCAATGAGGAATTGACCTCTGGTGTGGAACACCGGTTGCCCATGTTGGTAATGACCAGATCTAGGATATTGCTGCCCCTGGCGGGGGTGTAGATAAGTTGATCCAAGGCATTGGAATTTATGAATTCCAGAAAATGTTGAGCACAAAAGTTGGTACATGAGTAGTTTTCCCAGTTAATGGTGGGTAGTTGAAATCACCCATTATTAGGGTGTTAGGTTGTACCCTAATATTTTCCAGTGTATCAAGAAATGAGGAGTGAGAATCCTGGGGCATGGTGGGGGATCTGTAGCAAGCTACAGTTTGGATTGAGGTCTTGCCCAGAGTTAGTTGCACTTGGATAATCTCGGATGCATTATGCTGAGCAACTAGCCTGGAGGTATGGATATCCTTAATGAATATGGACATGCCTCCGCCTTTAGTGCTTTGGTCCAAGTTAGGTGGCCAAAAGGTGTGGTATGAATTATAGCTTGGTAATGCAGGGGTGCTCTCTGGAGCCTTGAACCAGGTCTCTGTCACTGCACAGATGTCGATGTTCTCCATTTTAAGGAGTGCCTTGAGTGAGTGTATTTTGAGGTTTAGACTTCTAGCATTAAGTAGCATTACCCTCAGATTTTGCTTGCATGTACCTGTTACAGTGGTGAATTTGTCATTTGAATCTTGCCTAAAAAAGGCAATATAGAGGTGGCAAGAGCCTTAGCCAGTATCTGGAATCCCAAGGGCGACAGGTGCAGGCCATCTCTGGCAAAGCATCGTGGTTTGTCGATCATGTCATCCCAGGCAGATAGATACTGGATCCCCTTAGAATGACACCAGAAGCTTAGCCAATTGTTGAAGTCAATCATTTTGTCCTTGTACTGTGGTATCATTATGGGTGATGACAGGATGCTACTCAGGGCTAGGGTCATACCTGCCTGGGCTACAAGATCGGACAGCTCCTCCATGTCTCTTTTCATGTAGTCCAGGGAGGTACGTCTCAGGTCATTCACGCCAACATTGACAATGACAGAGTCATATTTGTACTTGTTGTGGAGTGACCTGAGTGCATGCATTATGTGGCGGATCCTGTTACCTGACAGGTAGCTGACAGTAACTTTCTCCTTGTTTAGCCTGGTGAGTGGAACATCAATGTGCCTGACTATAGAATCACCTATGACTAGAGTGTTGGGTACGTTGTTATGCCTTATGGGCTGTGGTTGAGTGGCACACTGAGTTTGTGGGCTATGTGTTATTTGGGTTGCGTTGAGGGGGTGGAGGTTGCTTGTGTTTCTGCTTTGGAGGTCCCTGTTGCTTGGGTAGATTCTTTTTGAGATCCTCCATGAATGTAGGTGTGTGTTTTGTGTTTCTATGTGTGTGTTTTGGTGGTGTAGGTTTTGAGGGACTATGTGATGAGTGTGGTGTGGTGCATGTGTTTACCTTCTCCTCTTGACTGTCTAGTCCAGTCTTGGGTGAAGAGAACTTTGCTTCCAGTTTGGCTATATAAGTGCATCTCTCACAGGTTGTAGTGTTGGGTGGTAGGAGGAGAGGGTTGCCTGTGTACATGAGGCAATTGCTGCATTGTCCCAATATGCCCAGATTCATCAGGTAGACAGGAGAAAACACCGGGAGCTGACTCTTAAACATGCCTGCATAGGTGCTTATTTATTAAGTACTAAAAACTGTTTTCCTCTAGACAAGTGAGGAAAGTTGAGTGCTGTAGTAATTTGTAGCTTATTTAGTGTTTACAGTGAGTTCTGAACAAGTGCTGAGCTCAAAGAAACAGATTTGAGTGCTGAAATTAGAAAACTGGCTAGTTCTAAGAAAAAATAATTAAGCTGGAAAGCTTCCCTCCAACACAGAAAGGCTTGGGGGCTCAGAAGCTTACAAACAGTCCTGGTTACAGCAAATCTGTATCTGGACTAGACGACTTACAGGAAAGGCAGGAAACAAGTTTAGAAAAATGCTATTTTATTATTTTTTTTTTTTGTAAAGTGGAAAGGAGGAGCAAAAACTAACTGGGTTGGCCTTCTCAAATGTTCTCCCTGGATTAGGTAGAATGAGGTAATGACGCTAGACTGGGAGGAGTGTCCCAGATCAAATTTACAGTAGGGGCAGGCAACTGCAAAGCCAACAAGTATAAAAACAGGATAACAATAGGGAGGAAGGGTAGAAAACAAAAATCAGTACAAACAAACCCAACCAGATGCTTAACTATTGTAGAAATTTTTTAGTTAATACCTCCACACACAGTGAAACTAGCTAGCAAAGTATATGCAGACAATAAAAGTGCTATAAATAACTCAGAAATAAGCAAAAAAAAGGATGCTTAATGTTATATATCACAGATTAGTTGGCTCAGAGCCCTTCCTCCGACTTCCTCCGATTAGCTCAGTGTGAAATGGCAGAAACACTCTCAAGTTAACTTCTTAAGTAACAAAGCTGAAACCTGAAACAACTTTAAAAAAAGCTTGAAAGAACCAATGAGGTGCTTACTCCAAGCCATAGTCCAGGCAACCCCAGTCAGCCAATGACCACAAACAATTCACTCTCACTGAAATGCTATACTGACTTTGGCTAAGGTATGATGGCCTGGAACATGTGCTCAGACACACAGCCTCTACTAACAAACAACTAGGCCCAAAACACAAGCCTGGATATGGACAATGCTACACTGCCAACATTACTTAGGTAGAAAAAAAAACTGCAGAAATGTTTAAAAAGATAAAGGATCAAGGAAACTCTAGAGAATGCTTTTAACTGCAAACAAGTTATATGATACACTCCTTAGCAGGAAATCAGAACAAACAAACCCAACCAGATGCTTAATAATTGTAAAAAATTCTAGTTAATACCTTACGCACAGTGAAACTAGCTAGCAAAGTATATGCAGACAATAAAAGTGCTATAAATAATGTGCTATAAATAACTTCCTACGGTAGCATCTGAAGCAAAGTTGAATCTATCTATAGAGCTACCAATATTCTTTCCACAATACTCAAACAAAAGGTAATATACTTTACATATGCTAAAATGTTCATTGTTAACTCAGGTTTTACCTCCATAGAATGAAATGTTTTCCGAGTCTCTGATCAATTATTTGTAACCTTCCAAAAACAGAGGTTGGGGAAGGCTGTCACCAGTGTAACACTCAAATGATGGTTATCAGATTAAATTTCATTTGTCTATAATAAGAAGAATTTGATATTGCTATCTAAACCAAAACCTCATTCAACTAGAGCAGTAGCTACCTCAATGGCCTTTGCAAAGAGGATGCCCATTGAAGATATTCATAAGTTGAATGTACAACCCAGATCATGGTCCTCATTTGGTTCCACCATACTCAGGAATATCCTTCCTTGATACCACCCAGAAGGACAGCTTGGGAATCCATCCCATTCACTGAATCAGATAAAAATAGATAACATTGGATACGAAAGTTATGCATTACCATAACAATAGATCCATGTTGTTTGATTTTCATCTGGTTCAACCTACCCTCTTCCAAATTGAAACCTACAGCTTTGAGATGACTGAATGGCATACACGTTACACCCCATATTGGTTGTTGTCATTTACTCTTTGTGTGGGTACTATGGAATGTATATTGTTTCCTGTATTACAGAAAGTGGTGTACTTTCAGGGCAAACACAATCTGAAGGAAGGGAGTATAGTGCAGGGAATTATGAGTAAGGTAGGAGTCAGAGCTCTGGTACCATAAAAGCTTCCAAGTCTGTGCCAAGGTCAGATCCCATTGCATGTGACAATCCATACATTGCACCGGATGAAAATCAGACAACATGGATCTATCATTATGGTACGTACACAGTTTTTGTATAATAGCTCTGTGCCCACAGCCTCTTAAACAACATTTTATGTCCATATCTTTCTGATGTAATGCTCTCTAAAACCTGAAGCACTCAAGACAAGTGAATCATAGCATAGCAAAACTAAAGCACTTCAGGAGCTTAAACTGAATACTGTTAGCAGAGTTAACAGCCATTGACATAATTCACACTGAGAATGTTAATGCTAGTGAGTGAAGCCCAGAAAATAAAAGGAAATAAGTTAGTAAATCAACTCATTTAAAATAGAATGAAAACTATTTAAATGTACATAAATCATTACTCAAGAACATTACTACTACAATATTACATTATATTTAGTCAGGAAGTTACAGATATCATCTAGGACTTCAAATGTATACTGAGAAAATGTAGATAACTGAATGTATATTTGTTAGTAATAGCAGAACCATGTAAATAAAGTATTAAACAGCTTAATGACTGCTTGTTATGAAATTAATAAAGCTTACCATATAAGAATTCTGTAGATTAAAAGAATAGGCTGTCAATTCATTTCCCTTACCCATTAGTTTAGTGAGTTTTTTTATATTTGAAATAAACTCTTTAAAGGCAAAGAACAATATTATGACACATGAGATGCAGATAACATTATAAGCACATAGTCACTATTAAGTCCTTCAAGTTTCCTTTCTTTTCTTTAACCAAAGATTCTTGATGAGTGAATGTTTTTAGTTCCTTGGAAGAGTTAACACATCCGTTGTGTTTTTCAGAATGTCTTTATATTTTGGCATTTGAAAAGTCCACGTCTTCGTATACAGAAAAAGATAAATCAAGATTAGAGACAAATGCTTAGCTTCCTGAACTGTGTCAAAAATTCTTTCTCCTGTGCAGTGAAAGATTTTGAGTTGTGTAGGGAATAATAAATGAATTTTGATTTTATTTTGTTTGAACTGTTTTATTATTGGCCAGAATTCCTCTCCTTTTTTTCCCTTGTGTTTTTGCAAAATAGTCTTTGTCAAATATTAATGTCCTTGCATTCCCTGCTGCGGTATTCATAACATTTGAGATTCCCTGCCATGGAAGTACGTCATCCGGCCAGTATATCAAAGATTTCCTTTTGCATTTAAAGGTACGCAAATGCTCCTTGCATACTGTAGGGCATAAAGGTGACGTTCAGTCTTACCATAAACAGAACTTCTTTGCCGCCAGTACGAATGCATTTTTTTCTCAAAGGCATCCTTAATATTAGAACTCCCAGGAAGCCTGTTCCACCTCCCTGGGATCTTACTTTTGTTTTGGACCTCCTTTTGAATCTACTGTTTCGGCTTCCTTGAAACATTGTTCTTGGAAGGTTGTTCTACTGTTAGCTCTTACATCTACCAGATGGATGTCTGAGTTGCAGGCCCTTATGGCTTGTCCTCTTTTTTTGATTTTTCACGAGGACAGGGTGTTGTTATGCAATAATCCCTCCTTTATGCCTAAGGTGGTTAATGAGCTTTCTCTTAATCAGTCTATTAATATGCCTACTTTTTTCCCTTCTCTGCAGTCTGACAGTAAGAGGGTGCTGCATAATTTGGATGTGCATAGGTAACTCAAAATTTATTTGGATCAGACTAAGGCTATTCATAAATCTGATCAGTTGTTTGTTTATTTTTATCCTAGATCTTTGGGTAGCCAAGCAAACTATTTCTTCTTGGATTTCTAAGGCTATTTACACCTTTCATGGCATGAGCCTTCCTTCTTCAGTCAAGGCACATTCTACTAGAGCAGTGGCTTTTTCTGGTGCTTTTTTTCAAGGGTTTAGATACTAATTCTATTCTTGAAGCAGCTACCTGGTCTTTTGTGCATACCTTTACTAAACACTACAAGATGGACGGCATCTCTAGAGCTTGGGGCTTTTTTGCTAGTCTCATTCTCCATGGCTTCTTAGGGGACTCTTCTTCTTCTCCTTCCTCCTCTCAAGTTTCTTTTGAGCTTTGGCACTTTCCTGAATGCTACCGCAGCAGTGAATGTAAGGACATAGTACAGTTGTGTAAAATCTTACCATAAAGGTAGATGTCCTTGCCTTCTCTGCTGCAGTATTCGCTCACTCCCTCCTTCCCCCTAGTCTTTTCCTTCCTGGATGTACAGGTTACCTCTTGGGTTCCTTGGACTGGTGTTCCTACTGGGAAAATCAGTTCTGTTTATGGTAAGCCTGAACGCCACCTTTATGCCCTACAAGGAGTATTTGAGTAATGTTCAGGCATTCCTTTAAATGTAACAGGAAGTCTTTGGTATACTGGCTGGATGATGGGCTTCCATGACAGCGAATCCTGAATGTTACAAATACTGCAGCAGTGAAGGCAAGGACATCTACTGTTATGATAAGATTTTACACAACTATACTTTCTCACCACTATGGATCTTGAGTGGCATTGGGATTGGTATGGATAGGATTTCCAATAGATAAACAAGCTCTCTCTATATCAAATGAAAAGCTTTTTTACAAATCTAAAAGTTGTGGAACCCAGGTTGTGAGAAAAGAAATTAAGTTTTCTCCTTTAGATTTGTCAGGAACCCCCAAAGTTTTCATATTGCACCTCCTTTCTCCATTTTCAGGATTATCACTCTTGTTTAGTAACCAGCTGTTTTGTTTAATAAAAAGACTGTTTGAATTGTTTCATCTTTAATCCTCCCATCCAGTTAATTTAAAGCTGTTTTGATTTCTTTTATAGGGAGTTTTGATTTTCAGTTGTATTCCATAACATTTTAGTTTGCTTGAGACTATGTTCTTGAAGTTTATTAAGTTTTGTTTGAAAATTATCAGTTTTGATGGATAACTCTTGTAAAGTAGATAGGATTTGTTGGAATTATTTTTTTTCTAATCATTTCTCCCAAGAAAGTTCTGGATGAATTAATTTTTCTTATTTTAACAAATCTTTTACAACCAAGACTTTAGTATAGTATTCCAGTAACAGATTGGTCATAATTTGTGTTGTAGGTATGATCTTTTCTCTAAATTTTAGATTAATACCTGCAGACATCACTTAAAAAGCTGTTTTACTGCCATCATCTTGGATCCTCTTCAGCACTTAGTTTTGATAATGAATTAATCCAATACCAGCGTTTGTAGTGCTGGTATGCACTAAAGAGCAGTCGTAATCAGCTGATCGCACCCCATAGCATTTTACACCTGGACCTGCTGCCTCCTTTACCCCCACCTTAGCAATGCTACTGCCTTTGAATTTCAGTATTTAAAATGCCTTTACACTGTGCTTTGCCCTCCTTGCATCAGCTTACATAAGCGCTGTGCTTGTACTAACTCAGCGATCACAGTATCTCAGAGTAGGAGGAATACACAAAGGTATAACAACCTTAGTATTTCACTTCTGCTATTCCAAGGATCACAGTTACTGTCTTCAGAGTTTCAACAGCTATTCCTAAGAATGCAGCACCAGTTATTTTTTCTGACAAAGGTCAGGTGGGGGCAGTCACTACTTCTGTGGCATCATTGTGCTTGTCAGGTTGAGCTAAATTATGTTTATGGTTATTATTTAAGTGATTAAGCCCAAGAACTTTACAAATAAACAATGCAGTGAGATGAGCACATTGAGCAGTAACGGACAGATTAATTAATCTTAAATAAGTAAAATGAATAATGAAAAGTCAACTGAACACTTTTCCGAAAAGATACTTTCAGTTAAAAATGCACCCACCACCTAAGATAAGGATTTTTTCCACCTGTACAGTTAGTATTTCAGAAAATTGAAATAGGCCTCAGAGTCACTTAGCTGAATTTGATAAGGTAATAAATTCCGCAAGTTGGGTAGATCTTGATAATGGAGAACCTGAATACTGATATTGGGATAGACATATCAGAATATGAGGATTGCCTGGTTCCACATGGTTAGGGCTGCAGGAACAATGAAGGAGAGGTCATTCAAAAATTGTGGTGGTGCACACACAGTTTGCAAAGAAGTCATGAGATCACCTACAAATGTGGGCAATGTGCATCTCATGTAGACTTCCTCCAGGTAAGGAAAGGCTTCTTCTTCTTTTGGCTGTTCCTGTTAGGGGTCACCACAGCGGATCATCTGTTTCCATTTCTTCCTGTTCTCTGCTCTTTCACACCAACCACAGCATGTCCTCTCTCACCACATCCATAAACCTTATCTTAGGCCTTCATCTTTTCCTCTTACCTGGCAGCTCCATCCTTAGCATCCTTTTCCCAATATACCCAGCATCCCTCCTCAGCACATGTCCAAACCAATGCAATCTCACCTCTCTGGCTTTGTCTCCAAACCGTCCAACCTGAACTGACCCTCTAATATACTGATTCCTAATCCTGTCCATCTTCATCACACCTGGTACAAATCTTAACATCTTTAACTCTGCCACGTCTAGCTCTGACTCCTGCCTTTTTGTCAGTGCCACCATATCCAACCCATATAACATAGCTGGTCTCACTACCCTCTTGTAGACCTTCCCTTTTTACTCTTACTGGTACCCGTCCGCCACAAATCACTCCTGACACTCTTCTCCACCCACTCCACCCTGCCTGTACTCTCTTCTTCACCTTTCTGCCACATTCACCATTACTCTGAACTGTTGATCCCAAGCGTTTAAACTCATCCACCTTTGCCAACTGTACTCCCTGCATCCTCACCATTCCTCTATCCTCCCTCTCATTCACACACATATATTCTGTATTAGTCCTGCTGACCTTCATTCCTCTCCTCTCTAGAGCATATCTCCACCTCTCCAGGGTCTCCTCAACCTGTTCCCTACACTCACTATGGAGCACAATGTCATCCGCAAACATCATAGTCCACAGGGACTCCTGTCTGATCTCATCTGTCAACCTGTCCATCACCACTGCAAATAAGAAAGGGCTCAGACCTGATTCTTGATGTAATCCCACCTCCAACTTAAACACATCCATCACTTCTACCGCAGACCTGATCGCTGTCACAGTACCCTTGTACATATCCTGTACCACTCTTACATTCTTCTCTGCCACTTCCGAATTCTTCATACAATACCACAGCTCCTCTCTAGGCACCCTGTCATATACTTTCTCTAAGTCCAGAAAGACACAATACAACTCCTTCTGACCTTCTCTTTACTTCTCCATCAACACTCTCAGAGCAAGCATTGCATCTGTAGTGCTCTTTCTCGGCATGAAACCATACTGCTGCTTACTAATCATCACCTTCCTTCTTAACCTAGCTTCCACTGCTCTTTCAAATAACTTCATAAGGAAAGGCTGCTGGGGTCAAATAAGTGGTTGAAAGCCATCCCTTGTGAAACAGTCATCCCACAGCATAAACCACTGGGGCTACAATTAACCATGAGCAGTGGTCAGAAAAGGATCTGAGATATGGTAGAGACAGATATGGAAATAAGGTACATAAGGGAAGCTGCTGGGAGCAGAATGCAGAAGTCCACAATGTTATGCGAAGAAAGAAGGAGTTCAAGAAAAATTGGATAATAGAAAAGCTGGATCAGACAAACAGAGAATGCTGGCTAGATAAGATGCTAAAGGAGCAGTCACAAATGGCAAAGAACAGGCATCAGGGAACTCCACCAGCTTCTGGAAGGTGATTCAGCTGATGCCACAAAGAGGCTCTGTCAGGCTACAAGCCAAAAACTGAGAGAGAGGATAGTCATCTGACACCATTCATAAGGGATGCAGGTAACAGTATGCTCACCATTCCAGAGGACATCAAGGGCATGTGGAAGGAGAGGAGTACTTCAAAGACCTTCTGAATGAAGAAAGCTCTGCAGAAGCTATACTGCTGCATGCACAACCAACACTGAAAGAAGCAAGAAAACCACCCGAGATGAGGTACAAAGTACACTAAGGAAGACAAAGCCAGGGTAAGTAACAGCCTCAAGAGGAAGTCTGTGCAAATATGATCAAGATGGGGGCTTTAGAAAAATGGCTCCTTAAGTTAGTCTTGCAGACATCTTCCAGATAGTGAGAGAACAATCATTCTCAAGCCACTATAAAAGAAAAAAGGGGATATTCATCAAAGTGTTGGAGATGGTGATTGAAAAATGAATATGCAGAATAGCTGTAGTAGTATGTATGTACGTCTGTGCCTGTGTGGGCATGTGTGTGTGTGTGTGTGTGTGTGTGTGTGTGTGTGTGTGTGTGTGTGTGTGTGTGTGTGTGTGTGTGTGTGAATATTCTTGCATATGTCTGTATGTGTCTGTGTGCTTGAATGTGTCTTTGTGCATGTGTGTGTTTGGACTAGTGCCACAAAGCAACATTTAACTTTGTATAACTCATTTGACTAGAGCTGTGGCATTTTTTTTTATGAAATAAGATGTAATTTAACAAGCTAGCACTGTTCTGTGATAATAAATGCTGCTTTGAAATACCTGAATTGCTATTCTTTAACTGCAGCTATTAAATGTGGGGTGTGGGGGGTCTAAATGGAGATGCAATATTTTGTATTGTAGTTTATGTCAACTGACAAGGAACATACAGTATCTTTTAGTCTGATCCAGAACTGTGACATTTTGCTTTGCAGTTTCTAACCTACTAAAGTGTAATGCACTGCCTGTATGTAACATACAGATATATAAATACATACATACATACATACATATACATACATACATACATACACACATGCACATGCACAGTCTCACATAGAGTGACACGCAGAACCATACACACACAAGCGCGCGCACACACACACACACACACACACACACACACACACACACACACACACACACACACACACACACACACACACACATGCACTTGCTGAGCTATCACATTTACATGTGTACACCATTACCTAGCAATTTCTAAAAGTACAATATGTGAAGTATTCCACATGATATAACAAACAGACTTTTTTCTAAACATATATATGATTAAATAATAAAAACATTCTGGTGCAAAGTGCAATACACAAGCAATAATGCCCGACAGAGTGTATGTTAAGTTAAAGGGTGTTGTAAGCCCCATGCTGCAGGTGGAGGGCCTCTACACCCCTGGAAGGGCATTAATTACACATTAACACACACCCTGGAGGGCATTATTGCGCTTAGATAATGGGCTTTCTTTAAAATTGTAGTGTTTTATTTATTTATATTTTTTATTACTATATTATTTATATATATATATATATATATATATATATATATATATATATATATATATATTGGATATAAAATAGTTCCTCTACCTAATGTTTCAAAGTTGCTGTAGTATATGTAAATGGTGTTAGAGGAAGCATTTTACATCCAAAATATATCATTTTTAAAAAAATGTCTAGATATTTGCTTTATTTTTGGTCCCTTACTGCTAAAATGGTTTCTTGCCAGTCATTGGGTATTGAAGTCACTAAATAATGACATACATTTGACTTTCAGACCTTATTATTTATTTATTTATTTTATTTATTTATTTCAGTTTGATGACCGGGGAAGTCCACTGGGCTCAGGTAGCCCATTTTCAGTGGAGGCCTGGGGCGGAAAAGCTCCACATTACATAGTGTATTTGCAGTTACAATCATATTTAAGAAAACACAATTAAAATATCATTTTGTGCCATAGAACAAAATTAATTCTTTGGTTGCATAGTATCAAAATATTTAGGATGGCATTATATAGTGTAGGTACAGATAAAACATAGTAAGGAAATCATGGTTACAATTTTATGTTTAGCTGAGGAACAGGAATAAGTTCCCTGATTATAAGGCATCTGACATTTAGGATGGCAGAGGAAACTGAGTTGTGAGGGGGAAAAGATTAAGAAGAGAAATAGAGCAAAAGGTAGCAGAGGCTATTTGAGGGTTGTATAGTTGTGATATTTACATTATTTACATTTAAGTTAAGATAGGTTTATGTTCAGAGTTAAAGAAGAGTTTAAGGGGAGGAAAGAGTATTATGCTATGTGGGGAGAGAACAGTTGCATCTCCTGTTAGATGAAAGGTAGGAGTGTAGCAGAGTTTTAAAGGTTTCAAAGCGTTCACAAGTCCTTAGAGAGGATGGCAGCGAATTCCATTTTTTAGCTAATGAAAAGGATAGCAGAAGCTGACCAGCAGGACGATTGGGTTTGCGGACAGCGATTAGGTTTTGGTGGGTTGATCTCAAGAGTTCTCAGAGGGGTGTAAGGTTGGAGGATATTGGTTAGAGCTGGGCACTTAGTATGTTGAAAAAGTAGTCTGTGGGCTGTAGTAATTTAGAGATAGTCTAGATGGTTGGGGAGTTCAAGCCAGTTTAACAAATGAAGGGCAGTGCAATGATGGGTGGGGGGGGGGTTGGCTTTGGTGGCAAATTTAGAAATCTTATTATAACAGACTTCCAGTTTAGAGGAGAGAGAGGCAGATAAGTTTGTTAGAAGAGGAGCGCCATACAAGAGTGAGGGGAGTAGATAGGTAGTGGCAAGAGTTTGCCTGGTGGGAGGGGAAAGTGGATGTTTCTGTATAGCATACCAAGTTTTGCACAAGTTTTCTTAATATTTTGCTGGATGTGGGTGTCGAATTTTAGGAGTTCATCAATAGTTACCCCAAGTAGTTTAGCGAATGGAACAACCTCTATGGCAGACTTGTTTTGACTATAAATTTGGAATTAATTTTTATGTAGAGGGGAGGCTTTTGAAGGAGAGAATAATAGTATTTTGGATTTGTTGGCATTTATGGAGAGGTGGTTTAGGAGCATCCATTTTCCGGTAGAGTTGGGTCACTGTTTGTAGCTCAGAGAGGTTGGAGGCACAGCAGACTAAAGTTGAATCATCTGCATATTGTACAATTTTGGTATTGGGTATGGCTTTGTGGAAGTCATTGATAAAGATGTTGAACAACATAGGACCAAGTATGGATCCCTGAGGTACCCCAGGGGGGTAGGAAGGAAGGTTGAGGTGCCTTTCCCCCATTTCATGGATTGAGACCTGTCAGAAAGGTAGCTTGAGAACCAGGATACAGAATTCTGGGAGAGAGGGAGGTTAGAAAGGTGGTTTAAGAGGTGGGTGTGGGAGATAGTATTGAATGCTTTGGACAGATTGAGTAGTACTGTAGAAACAATTTTACCAGAGTCACGGGAAAGATTTACTGTGTCTAAGAAACAGAGCAGAGTGGTGATAGTACTATGGCCAGGTCGGAAACCATGTTAGGTTGGAGTAATTAGTTGGTGATTGGCTAGGAATGGCATAAGCTGTAAATAGATGCATTTTTCTAGGAGCTTTGAGATTGGGGAGAGGATAGCTATGGGGTGGAAATTAGAGATGCCATTGTTTTTGCCTCCTTTATGGAGAGGTAGGATAAAGGCAGCATGCCATAATTTAGGCACATAAGATTCCTGCATGGATCTATTGATTAAGATGCAGATGGGGAGAGCAATACTGTCTGCGGCTATTTTTAGGAAGGAAGATGGGATATTATCAGGGGCATTGGAGCATGGTTTTAATTTAGAGAGTAATTTTTTATGTGGGTGGTAGAGATGGGTTTGAGTTCAAATACTAGGGGGATTAGGGGCAGAGGGTTGTGTAGGGGTGAAGAAGATTGGATAGGTTGAGGTGATGGGTTGTTGTTAGGGAAGGTCTTGGTTAGCTCTGCTATGAAATTGATAATGAAGGAGATGAACAGGGAGGCTATTTCAGAATCAGATTTGCCAGGGCAGGGGTTATTTTTGGTGCCTGGTTTGAGAAGAGAATAAATGGCATTCCAGAAATGTTTGGAGTTATTTGATTGGTTAGACTGGAGTTTAATATAGTAGGACTTTTTATCTCTGATGATTTGTTTTATAACAAGGCTGCAAAGTTGTTTATATATAACAAGAATTTCTGGTTGCTTATTTTGATGGTATGTTTTCCAGGATTTATCTCTTTGTAGCATAATTTTTTGGTGTCTTTGGTTAGCCAGGGGGCGGTTTTGGTTTTTACCCTTCTTGTTCTTGGTGAAGCTAGGGAGTTGAGGATGTTTTAGAAGGTTGAGTTGAAGAGTTCAATGGCATTGTCAAGTGATAGAGTTTTTAGGGAGGTCCAGTTTGTTTGTTTTAGGGTGTCAGAGAAGGTTGTGGGGTTAAAGTTTGTGAGGTTACGAGTGTGGGTGTATTGATGTTGGTGATGAGAGGAGTGAGTAGCTCTATGGATGAAAGATGGCAAGTCCTTTCCTTCAGAAAATTCATATTAACACAAATCTTGGGATTTAACTTTTTAATCTTTTAAGTGTAACACTCTTCTTCAACAAATGTAAAATAAAAATAAATAAATAAAATAAATTTAAAATCTGCTCCTATTTTGGAGCCTTTGTTCTCCCCTTATTTCAGGCTTTCTCCACATTTCTTGAGCTAAAAGGTCAAGAGGTGTACAAACATCTTATCTGTCTCTCCCTCTGTCACACAGACACCTCCCCCCACACACCTCTTCTTCTTCTTCTTTTTCTTTCAGCTGTTCCCATTAGGGGTCACCACAGTAGATCATTTGTTTCCATTTCTTCCTGTCCTCTGCATCTTGCTCTGTCACACCAACCACAGCATGTCCTCTCTCACCACATCCATAAACCTTATCTTAGGCCTTCCTCTTTTCCTCGTACCTGGCAGCTCCATCTTTAGCATCCTTTTCCCAATATACCCAGCATCCCTCCTCAGCACATGTCCAAACCAATGCAATCTCACCTCTCTGGCTTTGTCTCCAAACTGTCCAACCTGAGCTGACCCTCTAATATACTGATGCCTAATCCTGCCCATCTTCATCACACCTGGTACAAATCTTAACATCTTTAACTCTGCCACGGCCAGCTCTGACTCCTGCCTTTTTATCAATGCCACCATCTCCAATGCATATAACATAGCTGGTCTCACAACCCTCATGTAGATCTTCCCTTTCACTCTTACTGGTGCCCATCTGTCACAAATCACTCCTGACACTCTTCTCCCCCCACTCCACCCTGCCTTGACTCTCTTATTCACCTCTCTTCCACACTCACCATTACTCTGAACAGTTGATCCCAAGTATTTAAACTTGTCCACCTCTGCCAACTCCACTCCCTGCATCCTCACCATTCCTCTATCCTCCCTCTCATTCACACACACATATTCTGTCTTAGTCCTGCTGACCTTCATTTTTCTCTTCTCTAGAGCATATCTCCACCTCTCCAGGGTCTCCTCAACCTGGTCCCTACTCTCACTACAGATCATAATGTCATCTGCAAACATCATAGTCCACGAGGCCTCCTGTCTGATCTTGTCTGTCAACCTGTCCATGACCATTGCAAATAAGAAAGGGCTCAGAGCTGATCCTTGATGTAAACCCACTTCCAACTTAAATGCATCTGTCACTCCCACTGCGCAACTCACCACTGTCACACTACCCTCATACATATCCTGTACCACTCTTACATATTTCTCTGCCACTCCTGACTTCCTCATATAATACCACAACTCCTCTCTAGGCACCCTGTCATATGCTTTCTCTAAGTCCACAAAGACACAATGCAGCTCCTTTTGACCTTCTCTATACTTCTCCATCAACACTCTCAGAGCAAATATCACATCTGTAGTGCTCTTTCCTGGCATGAAACCATACTGCTTATCACTAATCATTACCTCCCTTCTTAACCTAGCTTCCACTACTCTTTCCCATAACTTCATGCTGTGATGATAAATTCTATCCCCTGTAGTTACTACAACTCTACACATCACCCTTATTCTTAAAAATCGGTACCAAACACATTTTCTCCACTCCTCAGGCATCCTCTCACTTTCCAAGATTTCATTAAACAATCTGGTTAAAAACTCCACTGCCATTTCACCTAAAGACCTCCATGCTTCCACTGGTATGTCATCAGGACTAACAGCCTTTCCATTCTTCATCCTCTTCATAGCTGTCCTTACTTCCTTCTTGTCAATCTGTTGCACTTCCTGATTCACTATCTGGATATCATCCAACCTTCTCTCCCTCTCATTCTCTTCATTAATCAGCCCCTCAAAGTACTCTTTCCATCTGCTCAACACGCACTCCTTGCTTGTGAGTACATTTCCCTCATTATCCTTTATCACCCTTACCTGCTGCACATCTTTCCTAGCTTGGTTCCTCTGTCCAGCCAATTGGTACAGGTCTTTTTCTATCTCCTTAGTGTCCAGCCTTTCATACAACTCTCCATATGCCTTATCCTTAGCCTTTGCCACCTCTCTCTTTTCTCCATATGCCTTATCCTTAGCCTTTGCCACCTCTTTCTTTGCCATGCGCCTCATCTCCTTATACTCCTGTCTACTTTTGTCATCTCTCTAACAATCCCAGTTCTTCTTCACCAACCTCTTTCTCTGTATACTGTCCTGTACTTCCTCATTCCACCACCAGGTCTCCTTGTCCTCCTTTCTCTGTCCAGATGTCACAACAAGCACCTTTCTAGCTATCTCCCTTATCAGCTCTGCTGTAGTTACCCAGCTGTTCGGTAACTCTTCACTGCCACCCAGTGCCTGCCTTAACTCTTTCCTGAACTCAACCTCACAATCACCCTTTTTCAACTTCCACCATTTGATCCTTGGCATTGCCCTCACACTCCTCCTCCTCTTCTTGATCACCAACATCATCCTACAGACCACCATTCTATGCTGCCTAACCACACTTTCCCCTGTCACCACTTTACAGTCTTCATTCTCCTTCAGACTGGCCCTCCTGCATAGGATATGTGCATCTTCCTCCACTGTTGTACTTCACTCTATGCTCCTCCCTCTTCTTAAAATATGTATTCACCAAAGCCATGTCCATCGTGTTTTGCAAAATCCACTACCATCTGACCTTCAGCATTCCTTTCCTTAACACCATACCTACCAATCACTTCCTCATCCTATCTGTTCCCTTCACCAACATGCCCATTGAAATCCATTCCAATCACCAGTCACTCACCCTTGGGTACACTCACCACCACTTCATCCAACTCATACCAACATTTTTCTTTCTCACCCATCGCACACCCAACTTGCAGAGTATATGCACTAACAACATTCATCATTACACCATCATGCTAACACAAGTCTTATTGCAGCATCTTCGTGATTTTTTACAAGGAATACGTTCCTGTTTTTAGCCTTTGTTTTCCCCTTTATTTTACATTTTATCCTGCTTAGCGAGTGTAAAATAACGGTTCGATCATTCTCGCTTTCACTCACATGCACGCATTTACTTACAGACACAGACATAAACACAAATACGCTTTTGTTTTTCAGTTTTCTTTTTTTTAATATATTTTACACTCACTAAACAGCAGAAGTGCTGCTTAGTGACGGTAAAATAATGGCAGCCGTTGTTTTTTTTAAAGTCCAAGCTCCATGGCAGCTTGATATGCTGACGTGAAGCAGTGGACTGGTTTTTCAGCAGACATTACTTGTACATGAATATCTTGCTGGAGAACATTCATTCTCCAATCAGGGTACTGATGTACAGTTTGTCCATTCTCTAAATTGACAGAAACATTCATTCAAAGGTTTGGGTTTGTAAAGTACACACATACAAAGATTTAAAAAAAATGCAACAAATAAAAAATAGTCTTGTTTTTCCATGTGCAATAATGTCATCCATAAAACGCATTATAGGGAAATACTAGACCTTCCAGATTTGGGGAATCCCTCTGCTTATGGCATTGACCTCACAACGCCCCCGGGCAGTTTTTTATTTCTCTATAATATCCAGCCTCTTGAGCATTGTTATATAAATAGGTGGTATGTCTTCAGATAGGCAGTACTCATAATGTTAATTCTACATAGTTTGTCAGATGTTTTTTCATCTTCAAGAGTTCTCTGCTATAACAGTAAATAGCTCAGACACATCCATGTGACTCTCCCTTGTGTATATTGTAATACCTGCAGAGTGATTAGCAAGAGTACAGAAAACAACAATGTAGTGTCTAAAAACAAGATTACAGACAGCTCTGCTGTTCTGCATGGTTCTGCCTTACTTACAGCATGCAGAAGCAAAGGAGTGAGAAGGATGGAACTGCAACTGATGAAAAACGGAGAAAATGAAAAATGCAAGTTTACACTACCACTAGGCCACCGGGTGAAATGGAAAATAAAAGGATGATGATTTAATGACTTCCACTTATTTAAGGTAAAGCAAATGAAAGAAAAAAGTGAAATGAATCAAAACACCAAGACAGATCCAGAAGCTTCTCCGATGACAACTCTGCCATCAATTTCATTTACATTGACAAAGACTGAACATTCAAGTAAAATAAAGTTAAAGCCATCATTACACTTCATAAGCAGCAACCTTGGTTCTTTAGGGAAATCTGGCAGAAAGTTGGAAACAATAGTTACAGAAGGTTCAAATCTCTTTCTGTGTTGCGTCCAGACCTCTCAATTGTCCCTGATGTTCAGGGAAGTCCCTGATTTAGACTCCGATTGTAGGTCTGTCCCTCTTAATCCCTCTTAAAACTGGTGACTGCTGAAGAAAACGTGGTGAGTTGCCCTTAATAAATAATGATAGTAATTCAGCATTATAGACATTTTATGTCAGAAAATCTATATTAATCCACATTCTATTATTCTGAAAATGTTTCAAGTTAATAGTACAAATATTTAAAAAAAAGGTCCCAGATTGTCCCTGATTATTTGAGGATTTGTCCCTGATTCTGTTGAGATTTGTCTCTGATCGGTTGAGAGCTATGGTTGCATCTGGCATAGCTGATGAAAGTAAGGAAGTAGAAGTAGCCAGGTTTCCTCACCTTGCTGAGGCAAAGCAGTAAATGAAGTCAGGCCTATTTATTCTTATTAAAAAGAAGCAAACTGACTTAGCAGTCATAAAAGGCAGAACTAAAACATTATTGCAACCTAAGAAAAACCTGCCATATATTCATATTTATAATTTTAATGAGAAATCGAGGGACGTAAGAATATCTTGATGCATATGTGACTGAGTTGAGGCACAGACCTAAAGAATATGTGTTTGATGAGCTGTATGGTTTGTAATTTGTCATACCGAATCAGATTCACAACTTGACAAAGTTATGAATTTGTGCAGATCAGGTGAACTAACTAGAATTTCAATTAAAGAGCCTGCAAAGGAAATGGATGTGTGTATAATTAACCTGGGGAAAGGGAATTCAATTGTATCAGAAAGAGGCTGCTGGAACATATAACAAATGAGACAGTGAAATAAACAAATGGTAGTTAAAGGAGTAACAGGAAACCAGACCATGATGGCACAGTGAAAAATAAGCTTGAATCAGTTAAACATATGCCATGTTGCTTTGAGTTTAGTTACAAAACTGAAATCAAATTATTTTTTTTTGCAATAAAGAATGCAAAAATGTGTTTCCTCATATCAGTTCTCAAAAATGTGTAAACCAGCCAGCTCCATTGGTGTAGAAGGATAAAGTCTTGACTTTGGCCCAGGCTACCTAAGTTCAAGTACTGTTTCAGGTATCTGTTGGAGCTGACAGGCAGGGAAAAATGAGTAATACGACTTTGTCTGCGCATCTTTCTCAGGAGGATAAATGGGGATGGCATGCTGACACAGACAAGCCACTTCTCTGTAGGACTGGTGGAGTCCATGGTTTGGAAGGGTTGCAAGACTGGATGAGTAGGTGGACCTGGAAGGTATCACCAATCTAGATCCCAGAGCAGGCATGCCTCATTGACCACCTTGCCTAGTTTAGTGACATCAGCATGTACAAGAAGGGGTAAGGACAATCACATCTTAGCCTATCTCTGTGAGCAGCAGTGTAGAGTCTTGATTGCTCACCCTCCTGCAGATAAAGTGCCAATCAAGAAAGTTAGTAGCAATATCAATCTATGAGTCATCAAGGTTACCTAGCTTAGTCACACCCAAAGAGAGTTCACAAGTACGGCAGGTGCAAACGGCCAATATAACACTATGAACATTCAAAAAAAGCCAGCACCACAAGAGACAACAACTTCAAATAATTTATTAATAATTTATGTATCAGACCGGTTTCGGCATATAGCCTTCATCAGTGATAAACCATACTAACAAATGGTATCTTTATATACAAAAAAGACACATAACTTCCTGTGATCTCATTTCCCCTTGACAACAATATAGCTACATTTTTATCACTGAGACCCAGTGCAAATAATCCTCCTAGTTTTACAATCCATTTTATTTCCTTATAATTAAAAATGGAATGCCACCCCATCTTAAAGGATCTATTCCTCACAATTTTATCAATCACAGCAAAAGAAAATCTAGCAGTAGGATGAGACTGGGTATGTCTATATAGGGCATTAGTTATCCGTTTATTACGAATGTCACTAAAATGCTAAGACATCTGGTTCTATAAAGGCCTGGAAGTTTGCCCAACATAGAAGGCAGAGCATGTACAACTAGCCAAATATACAACCCAGTCTGACCCACAATTTGCATAGATGCAAATGTCAAAAATATTACCAGTGTTTTTGCTGGTGAACTGCTTAGTTTTTATACATATATTTACAAAATGTGCAATGTCCACATGCATAAGATCCTACCAATCTATCCCTTTTTGTATTTCTCCAAGTCTTTTGGGTTTCTAATACCATGACGAGAATGGACCCCATTCCTTTGTCAGAGTACGATTAAAGTACATGAAATTAGTATTATTTCACTCTTTGATGTTAGCCAAAAGTGCTCTTCACAGTACCCGCAATGTGCCCAGCAATGACTCCTTCTGCAATTCATACGGTGTTACATGAATTGGTAACATATCTAAATATGATTGTAAATTCTTTTTTATCAGACCAGTTGCTCCTACTACTATTGGAAATGTCTGGGTATCTTTCTTCCACATGGCTCTCATTTCTGCCTGCAGATCAAGGTATTTTATGACTTTGTGTCTCTCTGTACATAAGACACTATAGTCACTAGATGTGGCAATTTCAATGATCAATGTTACTTTTGTCTTCTTTTCTTGGATCCCTATGTCCAGTTTTCTAGCATCTATCTTTTGGACTGTTGGTATTGGGTGATTCCATGTGATGTAAACTTCATCATTTTCTATGATTCTCTGTGGCTCATGTTTCCAATGTTTTTCAGCCACTTCAGTACCATAATGTTTGCACAATCTCGAGTGTAACAATCTCGCCACATTATTATGCCTTTCAGTATACAGTCCCTCTGCCATTAGAGAGTCACAACCAGCAATAAGACGTGTGACTGTTTCCAATTCGGTTCCACAAAACCTACATTTGTCTGTTTCCCCACATGTTCAATGAACTTAGTAAACCAGCATGTACGCAGCCCACTATCTTGGGCTGCCAATATTAACCTTTCATTTCTTGATGTAAATTCACCTCTCCTTAACCATTCCTGTGTTCGTTCTTGATCAACATGAGGATCTTCCAGAAGTTTTTTATACTTGCAACTATATTTATGTTTTTTCCACATTTCTTGCCTTCTCATCTGATCCTTCACCTTATATTCTTGCTTTTCTTTTTTAGCACATTCAGTTGCTGCCTGGTTTTTATCCACTTCTGGTTTGATTTCCATTCCTGCTTGACATTGATATGCTTCTGCTAAATTAAGCAGAGATGTCATCTTAGATTTATTCTTCTCATGTTTCAAAACTTTCACCACATTTGGATCTTGTGAGGTCAATAGATATGTGTGGAGTCCCACGATTGCAGATCTATACATGTAATCAATTTCAAGGAGGCCCATCCCGCCTTCAGAACGGGGGATATATAATCTTGGTATACACTGATTTTTATAAATCATTTGGTGAGCATGAAGCATCCTTCTTGTTTTGACATCCAATCTATCCAACACTTTTTGGGGCCAGTCAATCACTCCAAAACTATAAGTTAGGACAGGAAGAGCAAGTTGATTTATAGCTTGGATCTTGTTCCTAGGTGTCAATGCTGTTTTCAGGATTAATTTAAGTTTTCTAAAGTACTCCTTACTAAGTCTTATTCACATTTGTTCATGTTTTATTGCTGATCCTTCATCAGTTCCCAAGTATTTATACACCCCCTCTTGCTTAAGTTCTTTTATATCACATTCTTGTCCCAAACTGATGTTTTCCTGGTGCTGCAATTTTCCTTTTTTAAAGGTTGCTTTTGCGCATTTATCAAGACGAAATGACATTCCGATATCATCTGAAAAAGTTTCGACAACCTGCAGCTGTGCTTTCAGTTCCTCATCTGATGAGCTATACAATTTTAAATCATCAACAAAGAGAAGATGAGAAGTCATTAGACTTTATTGTTTTCTAGAAGCCAAATTGTAGCCATGGCCTAGGCTGTTAAGTAAGCAGCTTAATGGATTAATGGCAAGGCAGAATAATAAGGGTGACAGAGTCGCCATGGAATATCCCCCTTTGAACTTTTATCCCTGGGATAATAATCTGTCCTTTATCATGGCTTAATTGCAAAGTGGTCTGCCACTGTTTCATGGTTACTGTAATGTAATCAATCAGTGTAGGGTGTATCTTATACATTTTTAAGCACTCTTTTATCCATGAATGTGGGATACTGTTGAATGCTTTTTTCTAGTCAATCCATGCCATACGTAGGTTCTTCCCTTTCTTACAATTCTCCACTATAACTTTGTTTAACAACAAATGGTCCTTTGTTGCATATGACTTTTTATTGCCCTTTTGTTCTACTGCCATAATTGAGTTTTCTTCTAAATGACTATAAACTCTGTCAGCGTCAATTCCTGTGTATAGTTTGTATGTTGTCAGAAGACAATTTATTGGTCTATAATTTTTAGGGTAGCTTGCAGGTTCACTCTTAAATAAGAGCATTGTTTTTTCTGTTGTTAACCAGTGCAGTGTGTGTTCGGGGTTCATATATAAATAGTTCTTACTCATGGCTAAATCATTGTGCAAAGAAGTTAATACTTTAGGCCAAAAGTTAGGTACTGCATCTGGGCCTGGGGTTTTCCAGTTAGAGGCTTTTCTCAACTTTATTTCAATCTCTCTAGTTGTTATTTCATCCCATTTCATAGCCTGTACCTTTAAACTTCTTATTCTCTCTTTAACTTTTTCTATCCATTTAGCATCTTTATGTTCCACAGGATCTCCATAGATACTTCTCCAAAATGTATCTACTTCCTCTTTTTTTGGTGGTCTATTTATTCCTTTTACCTTATTTCCCAGTTTTCTATAAAACTTTTTTGGGTCATCAATAATTTGTTTATTTTGTGTTTTTTCCCTTATATTTATCTTCGAATCTTCTAAGTCTTTCTACCTGTTTTGTAATTTTTAGTTTATCTCCAATAGTGCATAATAGATCCTGGTCTGTTTTAATACCACTCATTGCTTTTATCACATCTATCTTTATTAATATTTTCATTAATCTGTTCCCTCTTCTATAATATTCTAACAATGATACTTCTTGTCTTAACTGCTTTATAGTTTTCTCTATTCAATATTTCCATAATGGTATTCACTGTTGCCCCTTCTTTTCCCTCGCTACCCTATGTTCCTGTGGTAGAACTTTATCAGTTATTAATTTAGGAATATTTCCGCATTTTGAGGATTCTACGCTGTCATTTTTTTCCAGTCCTGGCACCAGTGCACCTACCAGGATTGGGCACTTTTTATCCTGGGTCTTGTGCCTCCAGTTATCTATTCCCTGTAAGAGTAGCCTGATGACCAATCTGATCCTCCTTGTATACCTTTTTATAATGAGAAAAATATGAGCCTAATGTTCTCCCCCTACGATAAGAAAATTGGCATCTTTCTGACAAAAATTGACCTAGCTCCTTATTTACCATAAGAATATTCCAGTGTTTCTGGATCATTTCCCTCAATAAATTTGTATTCCTACCATAGGTAGTTACTAATCTGATGGCATCAGACACCCCCTGGTTTGATTTCCTTTTATACTGTAATAATTCTGATCTAGGTTTAGTAGATGCCCATTCATTTGCGTTGTGCATGTCCCTCTGTTTATATCCCCTGACCAGAAATCTACATGTGAGGTCCTGTTTAAATATGTTATAATCTCCCTCAGAAGAACAAATTCTTCATATCCTCAAAAATTGTGATTTCGGAATATTTCTGACCACGTGGTTGGGGTGCAAACTGGATGCATATAGTAAATTATTATATTGAGGATATTTCCTGAATACCAGCGTACGCAAAGTATGATCTTCTTCACGTAAAACTTTAACATCCAGATAATTAATTTCCTCCCTACTATAAGTGAGGGTAAATTCTATCCCCCACTTGTTCTCATTGAGATATTGTATGTATTCTAATAAATAATTAAGTTCCCCCCTCCACACCAGCCAGATGTCATCAAGGTATCTCCTCCATATATCAATTTCTGGTAGGTAGATGTTATGGGAATCACTATAAACCATCTGTTCCTCTATATACCGCATAAATAAATCGGCATACATGGGGGCAAAAGAAGCCCCCATTGCCGTACCTTGGGTTTGCCAATAATAATTTTCCCTAAAATAGAGGACATTCTTAGTCAAGACGTGCTCAGCCAAGCAAATGAGTAGAGTGTTGAAACCTGGAAGATAGAGATTGGCCTTATTTAACCAATATTCTAGGGCTTGTAAACCATCCCATTGTAGTATGCTGGTATATAAAGATTTGATGTCCAAAGTGCACATCAACCAATTTGATTCAAGTTGTGATTCAGACACTATCTGCAAAAATTCTGTTGTATGCTTAATTCTTGCACAAATATGTGGTAACAAGGGCTGTAAATATTAGGTCAAAAAACTTGATAGTGGCTCTGTAAGAGACCCAACTCCAGACACAATAGGTCTTTCAGGGGGTTGGTTCAAACTTTTATGTATTTTGGGCAACATATATAAATATTGCTTGCCAGGTTCTTTAGCCGTGAGATGTTTGCATCTATGCAAATTGTGGGTCAGACTGGATTGTATATTTTACTAGTTGTACATGCCCTGCCTTCTATGTTGGGCAAACTTCCAGGCCTTTATGGCACCAGATGTCTGAGCATTTTAGTGGCATTCATAATAAATGGATAACTAATGCCCTGTATAGACATACCCAGTCTCATCCTACTGCTATATTTTCTTTTGCTGTGATTGATAAAATTGTGAGGGATAGATCCTTTAAGACAGGGTGGCATTCCATTTTGAATTATAAGGAAAGAAAATGGATTGTAAAACTAAGAGGATTATTTGCACTGGGTCTCAATGATAAAATGTAGCTATATTGTTGTCAAGGGGAAATGAGATCATAGGAAGTTATGTGTCTTTTTTGTATATAAAGATACCATTTGTTAGTATGGTTTATCACTGATGAAGGCTATATGCTGAAACCGGTCTGATACATAAATTATTAATAAATTATTTGAAGTTGTTGTCTCTTGTGGTGCTACCTAGATTAGTGCCATGGACATGGGGAGAAAAGATCTTACAGGGTGCTACAATGCCATAGAAGAACAACACAACTTACACAAAGCACAAATTTGCAAAACAAAAAAGTGTAAATAGAAAAAAGGAAAGGCCAATGGAGAGAAGAAAGTTTTGCAAGTACTTTGTATGCACAGTAAACCCTGTTACTTTGGAAAGGGCAGTATCACAGCAATGTTGACACAAAAAAGAAAGGAATCATAGGTCCAAAAAGCTCAGTATTAATACAAAAATGTTAATTTTAAGCTTGATTCTGGGGCAGAATGCAATATATTGACAGAAAAGGTCATTTAAAGATTTCAGTTTGCAAAGTGCATGCTCCAACACACATATATATATATATATATACACACAAAGATTAAAAAGCAACATTACTGATATAGTCAGGTCATACCAATGACTCAAAAATGATCTATGGTGCATTTACAAAAATAGTCTAATCTGGTAATTTTGCCAAAATAAATAAATAAAATAAAATATAAAATAAAGCCTGACATCTTTAATTTCAAATTTGTTGCTACAACAACCCATTATTCTGAAAGAGAACTCTTGTGAACAGTGTGCAAATGCAGTCTCAGAGTACCAGGTGGTAGTATGAAGTCAGTAAACAGAAACATTCATAGATTGTGAAGCCAAACACTTACACATTTGTACAGTGCAAGAGTCACATGTTTTTGAAGACAAATATGATCACAATTGTGTAGGATATGATTTACAGAGTAGATGACTCACATGCTAATGAAGTACTGACCTTCTACATTTATGCAGTACAGTCACACAGTTGTTGAATGCAACCTGGCAAAGAAACATACAATCAACAGAGCAAAAATAAAGGCTGATACGAACAAAAAAAAAAAAAGAATTGTCAAGAGGCAAGAATTATATTTTTTTTAAATCATGCTGATTTTTTCACCAGTTTTGGATACATTCTAATTAAATATATACCATGAAGAGTTTCTATTGCATTAAGGCAAAGAAATAAGAAGAAATTAAAGAGTATGGAGTAAAAATTAGTGACTGAACAGACAGAGTCTACTCCATGGGTGAACAGAATAGCTCCTGTAGTTAAAGGAGAACCCCAACCACAGACTCAAAAAAACATATTTATTTCATCATGGTTTGGTGTTTCCTACATTTTAACACAACTCTGGGACTATTTACAGTTTTTTAAATATTTTTATATGCAATTTCTGAGTCTGACCACATGGGGTCTGGCATCTTGAAATAATTCTGATTGTTTAGTCTGCCCCATAATGCAGTGCATGTCTCTAAAAAATGATGTCATGTATGCCTATTTCTTCCTGAAGCTCCTGTCACTGCATTGATTTCACATGCATACACTGCTGTCTTTCAGTCAGTCCGTTTTAAGTAACATTTCATGCCATTCAATGACTCCTTAAAACACAAACAGAGCAAATGCCACAGAACAGACTTTCAAAGTGCTTTTACTGCGGCTTCTTTTTAGAATGGTTAAACTGCAGTCTTTTGTGAAGCCTGAATTGTACTGCTTTGACTCATCTCCCATCCCCCTTCACACCTAACGTCCCTAGCTGTCAAAGTACTTAGGGTAATTTGAGCTGTTACCACCTGTGATCAACAGCCCACAGCAGGATACTTGACTCATGTACTGTTTCCTTGTTCTAGCCTTTACTTTTTGTATGGGTAGGGAAAGGACCAGGCAGCTGTAACATGACAGCATGGGTTAGTTTTTAGGATGGTCGTGGCAATGTCAGTTTGGGGAAGGAATTGGCCAGAAAACAACCTGTATTCATAGGTGTTGATGACAGCAATGAATTGGAGACTGCAGCAAACTTTAACAGGGTGGGACAAAAGTTTTTTGAAAGTGAAACCACCTCAGTACAGTAAGGTACTGTTCTACTGGAGAAAAACAGTTGATTTAAAATATTTTACATACTGCATTGTTGTTTATTCATAGTAGGGACAGTAAATAGGGAGGAAAAGGACAGAGAAGTTGGGCATTTAATAACAGAATCCCATTGTTGTCCTTTAAATCAGAGAACATTATATACTGTAGCTCTACAAGACCGAAACAAAGCAACTGATAAAGGAATATTCTCTCCTTAAGGCTGTTTATAAATCTGTGTCTATGATGCCTAAAGCTAAATATGTCTTAATGCTTGATGCTAACAAGTTCCTTTGACAAGTAAAACTTTATCCAGGCATTTTGAAGTCATGTACGTTTAAAGTGCCATTGAGAAGATGCTGGTTCCTGAGGATGCCATTTGGTATTTCCTCATTTTCTGGGGTCTTTTAGTGAGCTGCAGCACAAATCATTGAGAGCAGAAAGTGTTGTAAACATCACTGACAACATATTGGTTTGGGATGAAACCAAAGTGGAACATGATGAAAAACTGGAAAAAAATATTAATAGGACTAGTCTTAATAAAAAATAAATGCCAGTTATGTGTATCTAGAAATAATATGTGGAAGTCTGCAACCTCATGCAAAGTAGGAACAGTAGTCCAAAAAAAGAAAAAATCAGATAAACATGCTGTACTAAGATTTTTGGGCATGGTACAGTACTTATTCACACTTATTCCAAACCTGTCAAAAGTTTATTTTCCTTTAAAAAAAATATTTGAGAAAGGTATAGAGTGGCACTGGGAGTAGGAACACGAGAAATTATTTACAATACTTAAAAAAAATGTGTGATAGCATTTGTGACAGAATCTTCATGTCTTTGTTATTATGATGTGAAAAATCCAGTTGTGTTGTAAATGGATGACCATAAATCTGGTATTGGTTTATACTGCAGGAAGGACCATCAATTGCCTATGGGTCTAGAACTTTGACTGATGTACAAACAAAATATGCTAAGACTGAAAAAGAGCATTTAATTCATGTTTATGGATATGAGAAGCTCTGTGAGCATGTCTATGGGAAACAGTTATATGTTAAATGGATCATGAGCCATTACAGAGTATTTTTAGTGTCTAGATAAAGCGTCATTACTTTAATGAAGAATGCACTATTAGCTGTATAAAAAAGGCTACCGAATGTTCAGAAATATGGCCTGATAGGAAGAGGGAGATGCATATTATTAATACAACTTCTTTAGAAGATAATAAGGAACTGCTGAATCTTGACATAAGAATGCTGTAAGAATCTGTCAATTGTACAGATTCTGATATAGAAATGCAGTTGTTGAAAACATAGTGATACAAGGATGCCCAAATGATTGGAAGAAAGTTCTAGTGAAAATACAAATGTAATATACATTTTTTTATGAAATTTGCTATGTGTAAAGCCTGTTGTTCAGATTAAATGGAATAGTGCCTAATCAGATGCAAGACAAACGCCTGAGGGAATTCATAAAGTACATTTTGCAGTTGTAAGGTGTTAGGAAAGAGCACAAGATGCAAAGTTTTGGACAAGTTTGTCTCATCAGATCAAGATGATACTTGTTTTAAGTAAAAACAAATGTTTCACAACAGAAATGTGAAAGAAGAGAAGAAATGTGAAAGAAGAGAGTATTCTACTTGAACTTTTTAGCAGACCATGGAGCAAGCTTGCCATTAACATGTTTCATTTTAAAGGCTTTCAGTATCTGATTTATGTTGATTACTGTTCAAAGTATCAAGAACACCTCATCTAATTCAGTCATTATGTTGCTAAAAGCAATGCTGTCTATACATGGTACTCCAGATATCTTTATTCAGGCAATGGTCCTCAGTCTGTGAGCTAAGAGTTTCACAAATGAACATAAAAGCATCACAGGAAAGTGTGCTGGTAGTGCAAAACAAAAGTGCTGTTTAGCTCTACTAGAGGACAGAAACAGTGGCCAGATTCCAAAAGAGCTGCTCTCTGTGTAAATCTGCCCTGATTCTGAAAGGCCTGCTCTCAGTATAAGTGACTTACTTTGGTGTAGGGCCTATCTATAGACATCTTATTCCAGGGACCAGATTCCAAAACACCTGCTGGCCTATTGACCTAACTGATATTGAACAATGAAAAGACAGAAATAAATTACAAGTGTTTTATCAGGGTAGTGTTAACATTGTAAACAAAATTCATAGATTAGCTGTGAAATACATGTCAGAAAACAATGGCAAATGTTTAAATGTACTGATGTTCAAAGAGAAGCTCAGACGTTGTTGAAAGTATATGGCAGGTGACCTGTAGAGGAGTCCAGAATATCCCCTTAAGCATCCCAGTTTGATGTGCTTTTGTGTGCATGTATACAGGAGTCCAGATTATTGGCTTTATGGCATGTCCTTCCAATTTAAAGAAAAATCCAGACATTCTTCCCTAAGGAGCTTCTGTATCATAGTTAAGTTGCACTTCTAGTGTGTCTGTCAAGGACCTCTCCAAGCCTTCATGCAGTATATGTATCTGGGATAGGGGATACTTTATTCATGATTCCACACTGAGGTGGGCTAAAACTAGGTACATGCCAGTAAACAGGATGCCATCAGAGGGAAAAGCATATTAAATAAATGACTCAACATGTGGAAAGAAAGACAATAAAGAAAAGAAAAAAAAAAAACTTAGGGACCCTTTTCAGGGATGATCCAGAAACTTTTACCTGGCTAAATGATATTTCAACCCCACACCCTACATATACTAAAACTATAAGAATCATGTTTAAATGATGTAACTTTATGAAATGGCATTACTTAAATTACTACTCTGTATCACTATTTAAACATCTGAACTGAAAGTCACAAACAAGAAAGGTCTGAAATTACTTTTACTGTAACATAAGTACTTGAAGAAGAGCCAATTACAACAGTCACCTAGCTTCTTACGAGCAGTTTATTAGCTGTGTAAATATATCTTGAAAAAACAGCAAGGATATTTTTCCACTACTTGTTAAATTCCCGTGTAGTAAAAGTTATAAGGGGAAATGATTAATATATAAAGCATATCTTGTAGTAAAAACCTATGTATTTCACTAGCAATAGTGAGTAGTTTGTAGAAATATTTAACTCGAAGCCTCAAAGAGAAATACATATTGCTGCATCACTTTTTTATACTAAAAGTTTTCTTACTGAATATGCAGACCACAAAGATATTTATGCAATCATCTGTTAAACGAGGTAAACATGTCATAATATTAGCACACATCATTTCTGTTAAAAGGGTAATGTCAGTTCAATTCAATTATGTAGTCAAAATACCACCACTGGTACAGCTTCCTAATTAGAATGTTCCATCACTTTTTTCATGTTTAACTTTTTATAAGGCAATATAATATTTGGAAAATTCCTTTATGCATGCCCTCCTTTACCTGTCTGACTTCCTGGGATTAAGGCTGTGTGTAATTATTGATTGTTTGTAAACATCCTAATCTTGCAAGAAGGAGATTGCCTGTTGGTTACACAAATTTACTGAAAGATACAGAAACTACATTTAAATGTTCTTAAAAAGTATCTAAGCACACTCATCAGGTATACCAATTTATATTTATTTATTCATATATTACCTAGGTAATTATACTGCAAAGAATTCTGTTTAAGCACAAATTAGAAAAGTAAACAAAGATGCTAATTACAGAACTAAAGTTACATTCCAGTAATGTGGTTTAAACACTCATGCAACTGTTGCTATCAACATACACATGACGGTTGTAGCTTTGCACTGCGTTTTTTTTTTTTTGCTGACATTAGCAATTTTGGTCAACAGAATATAAGTAAGGCAGCACAAACACTGGTCAAGTTCTTGAGGTATGAATACATGAGTGAAATGTATTATTACTTTAGACTGTTCACTGAATTTGTGTAGGGTTACACAATACTCTTCATTACAGATGTGCTGTTCCCATGGTTCTGTGCTGGGATTGTCCTGTTTGGCTACTTTTCTGAAGTAAAAGCCAATACCAAAGATCTGACTACGTTTGCAGATGACTGTAACCTATGAGCAGTCATTGAATCCCCAAATAATTTAGCCATCCTGCAGGAAGGTTTGTCTGAAATAAATAACTGGTGTTAAAATCATGGTCTGAAACTAAATACCAAAAAATGCATTATTGTATCCTTTGGGAAGTTGTCATCCTCAGGGAACTACCACAGTGACAACACTCCCCTAAGAGTTAACACAGTTATTCAGGACTTGGGAAATTATGTGGACAGTGACCTGACTTTTGACCAACATGTGTCTATTGTTGTAACAAAGTCCTTCTATATTGCTCAGCTTATAAACAAAGGGAATGTATTTAGATCTAGGGATGTAACTGCCCCCCTTTAATCTGGCCTTATTAGGCCAGTCATTGTGTATAATGCCCCTTTGGCATGCATCTGTCCGGACACATCCAACGGAACACCCACAGAAATTCCTTACTAAAGGGTACAATGCCTAAACAGCATGTTATCATGGACCAACTGAAAGGTCTGTCACTATACTCAGTGTCCTACAGACTGCTAAGAAGTGACCTTTGTCTGTTATATAAGGCATCCTCTGACCCAGTACTGATGGATTTACTGCATTACTTATACAGGTATATAGGGCATTTAGGGACAACTACTTCTGGGAATGTTTGGGGTTATCAAAAAGTACTAGAAAATCATCAGACAACCTGTGTAGAAGATTCTATAGGAATGAGAAGGTACTAATTGGTTCTCAGACAGAGTAGCTGATGCATGGAACAGACTACAAATTACATTAAAGTAAGCACTAGTTTAGATATTTTTAAGAACAGCCTGGACACTTGTTATGGGAACAAGTGTTTTGGTATATTGGCAAGCTAGAAGGGCATTTATGCCCGTGCTTGAAATATTTGTATGTATGTACTGCAAATCAGCAAGTCAAATGGCGTCAGAAATACACAGTCAATGGATCTTAACCTCTTCTGAAAACATCTACAGAATGGTTTGGAGAGACAGGTTTGGAGAGAGGATACTGCTGCTCTGGAACAGACACTCCATCTACATAAAACAAAGTTCATACCCATATACATTCAAGAGCAACTTGGATCTATGGATGAGAAACAGAAAATTTACCCTAGGACTACCACCTGCACTACTAATGGACAGAAGCAGCTCCTAAATGCTTTATCCCATGCATGGGTCCCCTCAAATTAAGTATGGTATGATCCCAATTATACTAATTAGGAGTAATGTACAATTATCAACCATGGGATGGGTAGGGCCAGGCTCTAGCCAAATGGGATAGGTTAATTTGGGCATAAAAATGGAAACTGGCTGTCCTTAAAATGGCCATAAAGGCAGCTAGCCTAATACTTACATATAACGTTATGAAGCTATGTACAGAAAATACCTTATTTTCTGAGTATAGCTTGTTCTGTGATATGTAGTATTGATAATGAAATGGAATAATAAGTTTAAGGTTTTAGCATGCTTAAGTCAAAGACCAAGAGTAGGACTGAGATTAGGAATTTGTATATTATGATAAAGAAAGTACACTGAAAGTCATTGAAAGAAAGCTACTGTGTTAATCACAGCAGGTAGTGGGAGAAGAACGATGTGTATTTTATTCACAAGGCTCCAGGCCTAACCTCTTGTTCTGTCTATGTTCTTCTTATCTTTGCATGCTTCTCTGGGAGCACTTTGGTTTCCTTCCATCTACAGAAATGCATGTTTATGCATACACACACACACACACACACACACACACACACACACACACACACACACACACACACACACACACACACAAACACTCAGGAAGCAGGAAGGGAATTTTAGATTAGGGCGTGTGAGGGAAGTTTTAGGGTTAGGGAGTGAGACAGGAATTTTAGGGTTAGGGAGTAGGAGGGGAGTTTTAAGTTTAGGGAGTGGTAGGGGAGTTTTAGGTTTAGGGAGTGGGAGGGGAGTTTTAAGGTTAGGAAACAATTGTAGAATTCTGGTTTAGAGATGGGGTTAGAGTTTAAGGTAATGGAGCAAGGATGTAGGTTAGGATGTAGGTTAGGAGCTGTTTAGAGTTTTAGGGTTAGCATTACAGCTCTGACAGGGCTATACAGTTTTATAGGATCAGGTGTTAGGGGGCTACGTAGCTAAGGGAAATCAGCTAGTAGGAGTTAGAGTACTTGCTTTTTCTGAGCAAGTGGCAGCAAACAAGTGTGTCACAAGCTACAAGCATACCAGCACTTGTAGCAGACCCACACACCACACAAATATACACACACACACACACACACACACACACACACACACACACACACACACACACACACACATGCCTGTGTGTGCCTATATATATATATATGTGTGTGTGTGTGTGTGTGTGTGTGTGTGTGTGTGTGTGTGTGAGTGTCTGATGTGTGGGTCTGCTATAAATACTATGTCTACGCAATTCAGATCCTGTGTTCTAGCTCAAAAGAATAATTTCCTTAGTTACAGCCATTTCTTTCCCCAATATTTCTGACAGTATACTCTGCAGGGTATTTTTAAAATCTGTTAACTCATTACATTTACAAAAAACATGCCCTCAGTTATCTATTTCTTTCCCTTCACACCTCCAACATTTGCTATTTTCCTGAGTAAAAAAAATCTTTGAAGTCTGTATTGGCTATAAAATACCTACGAAAACACTTCATAGCAAAAGTCCAAAATCTTCTGGACTTTGTTGCTTACTTGGAAGCCACAAATATGTCCTCTTATTGTTCTCTTGTGAATTGCTTTTTCTAGTCTCTCTCCCCAATCTTTTCTTACCTCCTTTGACTGATTCTTATAGTTGTCATGCAGTATTTTATATGCCTACTCTTTATTCTGTTTTAGCAGAAACTTCTGTTCTAGATTTAACTAAAACTCTACCACAGCAGGTTTTTCACTTAGGACTCCCTTATCCCTTTATCTCTGCCTATACACTGATATCAGTCCCTGGTAGGGAAAGCAGTCTCTAACCTGCAATCCAAAGGTCTTCTTGGCCTCATCCCACTATGTTACCTTTCTCTCTCTAGTTATTTGCTCCTAATACCTTGGTTACTTAGAACATTTTCTGCAACAAATTCCAACCCCCTCTTGTCTATTTGCTATACCCATGCTTGCAGTCACCTCTACTGGCAAAAATCTCCTTTATCCTTTCCCATGTTAGATTATTTCTTAAAATACTTTCAGCAGCTTTATGGAAATAATAGTCTGTATAGTTGTTAGCATTCTTCTTAAGAATCTGCAACCAAACTCCTGTTCTCTTCCTATTTCTTGAACTCCCCACCACCACTTCATCATCATCCCTTTCTACTTTAAATTATAACTTTCTGCATGTGTTATGTAAATAAGTCTTAACGTTAGTTCTAAAACAGTCCTTCAGACTGGGTAATCCTAAACCACTTTGTTATATGTTTCAGGAACAGCTTATCCCCCTTAATTCTTGCTGCCTTTCCTTCACATCTAAATTCCTTCAGTTCTTTATTAATTGTTGACCACAACTTTTCCTCCAGTTGATAAAAATATACCTGACCTGTATATAAAACTAAAGGTACTAAAACATTTTCACTGTTTGTATGTTACTATCTATTTCCATACATAAGAGGTTCCAGTTTCTCAGTTTTTGTATTATCCTTTGTTAGTCTCTCCCCACATAGCCTTGACTGCCACAACAGAAACCTTTTTAATCCAGTCTCCTAATTACTTCATCTTATCCTTTCCCCATAAATGCAGGTCTTGTTGAACCTCATTGTGAGTGGGAACATAATTTACAGATAAAGCCTTTGTTTTATCTTCCATAATGTTATATCCCAAAAAGACAAGAAACTGCCTCAAAATGTTCTACAACACCAACATGTTCTTTTTTGGATTTGTAAAGTACAAAATAATACCATCTGTAAATAAAGCCAACTTTTCTTAATTAAGATACCAATTATATATCTGAATTTCTGAGTTCCTTATTTTCTTTGCAATTATTCTAAATATGAAGCAAATAACAAAAGAGATCGAGGACACCCCTGCCTGGTTCCACTGTTCAAGCACATCATACTGGAGAGGAACCCTCCTACTTCAATTTTTGCCTCTGATTCTCCTAAATAACCTTATTTTATCAGGGAATGCAAATACTTCTATTGCCCTACTCATAAAATCCCAACTTACTCTGTCAAATACTTTATCTGCATCAAGACCCAGCAATGACGGCTTTATTTTCTTACATTTTGCATCCCTCTGAATCATCATTGTTCTGTTAATGTTGTCAAATATTTGCTTCCCCTCTACAAAACCACATTGATCCATATCTATCAATTTTGGCAACAGTTTTGCCAATATTTTAGTGAGTATATAGCTAAACACTTTATAATCATTGTTTAAAATTGATGTAGGTCTATATGAAGTTGGGTCTGATGGGTCTTTACCTTCTTTAGGTAATAAAGCCATAGCTTTCTTCCAAGATGCTGGTGATTCCCCTCCTGTTAAAATACTATTAAACACAATCTTCCAAATCTTTATCACTTTCTTCCCTCCTAACTTCCAAATTTCCACAGGAATACCATTTCCTCCTGGAGACTTCCCTAGAGATTGATTATACATTACTATTTTATCTCATCTCCTCCTATCTTAATTATTAGTTATTGAGTTTCATCTTCCTCTAATCTTGGCATAATCAGGCCTTCCATAAATACATCAATTTCTGCTCTTACTTGGTTTCCAAATTCCTCTGATTTATACAAATGTTCATAAAATTTCCAAAATATCTCTAATACTCTTATAGGATTTCTTTTTTTCTTGTCATAGGCTCCCTAAGTTTGAAAACAATCCTTCTACTTCCTGCTGCCTAAGTTGCTGTGCTAAAAAGTTTATGTGCTTTGGAGTTATTCTCAAAATTATTTGATTAACAGCAGTCTTTCTAAATTAATACATATTATCCAAATACTCCCTTATTTTCTCTTTAGTACTCTGCAGTTGCTCCTCTTATTCTGTGAGATTCCACTTATTCTGCAATACTTTAACATTGTCAGCACCTTTATATAATTCCCATTAAAGCTTAACCATATTTATCAGTTGTATTTCTACACTATTTTAAACTGCATTTTCATTATATCCCACTCACTAGATATCCCATCTGAAGAACTTTATCTTCTACAATAACTCTTGAATAATTTCCACTACCCATTCCTTAAATTCCTCTTTTTAACAGGTGAGTGCCAGTGTCTTATTTACCCTGATTTTTTATATTTGTCTTTATTGGTATGTGATCTGAAATAGTTACCGGATGTGTGTCAAAAGTTTTCAATTAAATGCAATCATTCCTGTGAAATATAATTTCTATCCAGTCTAGCCATGTTATTGTACCTTGTAAATTCCATCCTACTCCATACCATACCGTGCTCTCCCATAACAAATATTTTCATGAATTTCTTCAGAAAAAATGCCCTTTTTGTTATATTTCCATTCTAGGTCCCCTGATACAGCCTCAAAATTGTAAATCAAGATCCAGTCTTAACCTATAAGCAATATTTCTTGCTGACAGCTGATTATTTCTCCACAAATTTTCTTAAGCTTCATAAGAGCAGTTTTTGGTGGAATATAAATACAGACCAGTATAATCCTCCTCCTTCCTTACCAATAATCCATTACTAGCACAAACCTACCATTATTTTTATTTTTCTCCTTATATCACTATCAAAGCCCCTCTCACAAACAATATTATTACTCCCCTTTGCATTTGTCCTTGATATTTTGCTTAATATCTATCCAGAAATTCTTCCTTGTCAAATTTACATGCTCATTTCTTTCCAAATGTGTCTCCTGCAGTATTACTATTTGTACTATGCATTCCCTTCTATTATTCAGTACTCTTTCCTTTTGTTGTATACTGGTAAGGCCATTCAGATTCCAAGGTAATATGGACAGGGTAGCCATTATAATAAAAATCCATTGCTCCCACCTATTATACAACAGTTTTTGAATGATTATTTACAACTTTTGTCTTATAGTCAAAGACTAATGTTTAGAAGACTGATTTTTATACATTTGTTTTTCTCATTTCTGTTTGAAACTATGTCACATTTTTAAGACTTTTTTGATTTAATGAAAATCCTCAAACAATAAAAACTTAATTCATTTTCAGAACACCCCCATCCAGTATTAACATAGAAGAAACACACAGAACTATGTACATTTTCAACAACTGAAGTTTAACCTTCCAGATAGGAACAATCTTCCCAAATTAATGTCTGCACCAACAGGCATTACCTAATCAAAATTAAGGTTACCCATGCTAAAGTACATGTTAACCCTTGTTCCCACTTTCACTGATTGCTGTCTGTTCTTTTCTTATCTCTTTCCCTCTCTCGGATGTGTTTACTGTATATGCTTTCAGAGAACATTTACTTTTAGCCATAAGAAAATGTGCATTAGCTGCCTTTAAATAAATCTAAATTGCACACTGTTCTATTAAAAGCACTGAAGTATTAAGGATACTGAAGAGGCTATCTCTTATTCACTTCCCATAATTTCAAACTTTATTTTTTTCACTAAATTTCTTGTCATTATACCTTTAAAATTTGCATTTCCCACAGCAAAGAATGTTCAGAACTCTTAAAATTAACTGCTTGCACCTGCATATTGCTAGTCTCCATGTAAAAGTAGTCAGCATTTAGAAAAAATAGCTCACAACTTTGTAGATTTCACTCAGAACAAACTGTACAGAATTTCCCCTGGCCACCTGCCTTCAGCTGCAGATGTCTTATCTCTCAATGAGACAAATTTGTAATAAAAAATAAAACAAACTAATATCTTTGTAGATGCACAAAACCTAACATTTTTCATGGCTTTCATCATTGTGTCTTATTTTTCAAACCTGTTTGTACAAGAACACATGTTTATAGTTAAAGCCATGGACATTAATCTAGACAAACATCCTTGTAAAAAAAGGATATTATTATCTTACTTCTACATTTACACTTTTACACCCACCACCACACCAGCAGCCCAAGATCACAACCTTATATTAACTTAAACTTGTTTCTGTTCAGCCTTTCTTCTCTTATTATACTGTAAAGCCTATATTTTTACAACTAAAAGTTATTGTATACTGCAATATCTTTGACACATATCACAGTCATTGAAAAGATTCCCTTGCATTTAAACTACCCATGACTACACACTATACAGAACTGCTTTGCAATATAACATACAGTTTATATCATGAAATGCTCTGTGCAAATACTAATAAGAAAAACATTATTTTACTTAGAGTTACTTATTTTTCCCCATTTAGTGTCCTTCTAAACATTAATGCCATGATGTGAGGTATATGTTTTACAGTCTATCCACAGGTTTAACAAAGTCAATGACTGCCCAGTCTTTTCTCGACCACTTTTCTTGCAAAGTAATATTTCACAAATGTGATTGATGCTTTATAGTCTCCCAGTAATTAATTTCAGTAATGCTATTCTTCTTCCTTATTGTTTCCATCTCCCAACACCAAACATTGGTTCGAGTCCAAGGTAGTCTTGATTCCTCTAGTCAACTTTATGTTTTTTCTGTCTTTTAAAATTTTATTTTAGAACATTGAAAAATGTTTCACTGGCAACTTCTCTCTATGAGCTTTATTGTCGACACATGAGAATCAGAGTCCCCTTCTGTTTGCTGGCACGCTTTTTGTTGGATAAACTTTTATGATTTCCTCTTTAGCCTGTTCTGCATTGAAATTGCCTTTAATCATTCATAAGAAAATATTTGAGGACAGCTGGAAAAAGCAGGTTGAATCTCATACCTGCTTCTCATCATTCTCTGATTATTGGGATACATTTGCTTTTCTCTCTTCCTAGTGTACATTGAATAAGTATTTTCTACAAACACTTTGATGTCTTTAATTTTTAATACTTTTCCCTTGTGACACAGTTTTATCAACATCAGCACTCCTTGTTGGCATGACTGCATGCTTACTAATATAGGTCTTGGCTGCTTTCTCATAGTCAGGTTTGGGGCATACAATCAACATGCCCTTTCAATTAACAAATCTTGCTGTGAAACACCATTCTAATTACTTATTTGTGCTTTCATAAAATAAATACAGTTTGTTCCTTCCAGTTTCCTTGGTACAGCAGAAAATCTCATTTTTCTGCATGCTCTGTCTTCTAACCATACTATTTTCTCTCTCAAAAAACTCTTCTTGAGAAGCCTGAAACTCAGCCAGCCTTGTCCTTATTTCAACCTTTGTTTTTTGCAGTTTATCAGTTCATCTGAATACCTAGTTAAAGCTTCTGTTTTTTCTAACCTTTTGTTATTTGGGTTGATATATTCCTTCACCATTTTCTTTATTTTAATCACTTCTGAGAGCAATTAATTTATTTTTCCTCTAAATTACTGGAAGCCATTTTTTGAACCACAAATGAAGCTTTAATTGCTTTTTGCTGAACAGCTTCAGGATGTTTCCCAGCCAGTGTTTTATCTTTATTTTTTGTGGTCAATTTTCTTTCAGGCTCTCCAAATTTCTTCTTTACTGGTATCTAGGCAGTATATGTACTAGCCAGTAACTTGGTTTTACCCAGACTGATAAATACACTATCTCTCTTTTCTTAGTTTCTGTTTTTACACAGGGAGAGCTGAAATTACATTTTTGATCAGTATGCAGCTATCTTGGAAGTCCTAATTTATTGATTTCTTAATGGAAAAAGTGATCCAGTCCCTCTATGATGCCTTTCAGCCATGACCCAGGCCACAAGGACAAAGGGTAAATGCAATATTTATGGACAATTTACATTAGCTAGACAGTCAGCATGTTTTGGAAAATAGCATGAAGCTGATGTACCCAGAGAAAATCCATGCAGAGACAGGAAAGCACATGTAAACTCCACATAGCCTAATGTAACCTGTTTAGTATGAGTGCAGGTCTGGTATTGATTGAGATCAAAAGATCTTCAAACACAGGAGTTACGTGTTGTGGTGAAATGTAAGTGAAGGCCATACTTAGTTGCTTGTCTCTCTGATACTGATGTGAGTACTGGAAATTTTTTGTCTTTGCTGCAGTTGCATTGAATCCACAGCGCAGCAGTCTATATACTGTGCCAAAAACTGAACTGGTCCCTGCCTTTTGGTGAGTACAGTCATGCCACCAGGAGTACCAAGAATATCACAGAAATGTAAATTCACAGTCAGAGACAAAGAACTTTAATAAATGTATAGAAGTAGGATGTCAGGACTCAGTGAAACTATGGTTAAAACAGGAGGAGAATAGCTGTGTTTGAGGATAGATGCAATGCATCACGGTGAAGAATAAAAAGTACTGAAACAATGAGAGCTAGAAGAAATGCAATGAAGACATGATATATAGCTCAAAATAAGTCATGAAAATATCTGTTATACATAGAGGAAGATGATGTAAAAAATGAATTCAAGAAGGTTGCACATTCCATTATTAAAAAAGGAATACAAGTTTACAAAGTAGCTTATGGCAGTTACTGCAATAATAAAAATAACTTTGTAAGGTAAGGGAATGTGCTCAGATTTAATATCAAACAGAAGGTCAGCTGCAGGTGATTATGCTGCTGAGATGGTCTGATAATTGGAGACAAGAGTTAGCTGATCAGTCTTGACAAGTAGCAAAAAAGGAATAATATATCATGGTGGGAGTAGGACAGATGGAGACTGATAACTAAATTTGGAGAGCCTGAAAGAAAACTAGCCCCAAAAGGTGAACATAATTCAGTTGGAAGTGTACTAACTATGTGGATTACATGAGTAATAGTGTAAAGGGGAGAGAATGGATTACTGACTTATATCATGCAAGAGTCTAGGTACTGGACTGCGAAACTAAGTGATGTGTGTGTGTGTGTGTGTGTGTGTGTGTGTGTGTGTGTGTGTGTGTGTGTGTGTGTGTGTGCAGGTGTGGACATGGAGTCAAAAGTAAAGGAAACTCACAAAAAGTGCCACTATGAAATCACATAAGAAGCACATGCTGTTTAATTAACCCACTTATTTTGACTGTAATAGCATGGAAAGGTCCAGTCTGAGTATTAACAGTGAGGAGGCAGATAAAAAAATAATAAGGGAAGAAAAAAACTACATTGAAGGCCATGCCTTAAATAGGAACAAATCAATGTTGGAATGTCAAAAGCAGATCAGTGCTATT
The DNA here is from genome assembly GCF_019279795.1 of Protopterus annectens. Classification (NCBI taxonomy): domain Eukaryota; kingdom Metazoa; phylum Chordata; order Ceratodontiformes; family Protopteridae; genus Protopterus; species Protopterus annectens. The sequence goes on from NC_056734.1 coordinate 107,214,604, forward strand.
AGTTATAGATAAGAAGGGTGAGAAAAAGCTGTAGACAAAGTAACACTAAACAGTAGGGCATGTAGGCTGGGAGTAAATGGGTAAAGACAAGGAACACATGGGATCCTCTCAACTGTCCAATTTTTGGAGGGATACCTCTAATTTGCTCTCAGACCTTCACTAGCCCACCTGTGATGCCCGTGCCCTTGCCCAGCCATCAAGGAGCCTCAATCCTCACCATTAACACCAGTGAGGGGCATCCATATAGGGAAAGGATAATAAATACACACACAGTAAAGTACAATTTCCCTTAAGAGCACACAGAGATCACAGTCAGTCTGGGGCTAGTGTCTCCCTTTTTCTCCAGGTCCCCAATAACACTCCCCACTGGCACAGCTATACGGTCCAGATCTCAGCCTAGTGGGCAAGCTAAAACCTTCAGCATCCTCTCTGTCCAACCAGTGCTTCATGTCCCTGCCCAAGTAGCTGACACACACACACACACACACACACACACACACACACACACACACACACACACACACACACACACTTTGAGATAAGAGTTATATACAGCCACACAGACACTCCTGGGAAAGAGTGGCACAGGTTCTCCAGCTGTACCCCTTTTCTGCCCAGTCTAAAAGGTAGTTCCAGCTGCCACCACCCACTAATATATGCTACTCAAAGGCCCTTCTGAAAGGGTGTCCAATTATTACTGTGCAATATTATTATCCAAATGGTCAGTGTGACTGAACAGTCAGGGCTTATTAGAGTGACTTGGTACAGTATCACTATATACATGCAATGTACTCTTAGAGCTTAAATTATCTCAACATAAAACAGCCACAGTTGAAAGGTTTAGAAATATTTAATAATAAATAGTAAAAACACAAGACAATACTTCTTACTACACAGTGCTAGTCAAGAGTTCAGAGATCACAGAGAAATACTTAAAATAATACCGTAGAAAAGTTCTGACATCACAAAAAAATAGTCTAATCTTCCTATTTCCTAGCTATATCTAAGAGAAAACACAGTTCTAAATAACTTACATATGGAGCAAAGCAGTGCTGGAGATGTTGGATGTTCTCAAGACAAAATGCCATGAGCTCTCTGATTCTCTCTCTTTAAATTAATAACACAGAGCTGCTTCACATGACATCATTCTTCACACTTCTCTGGTGTTCCCAGGCTAATAGAAGCTACATTTACATTCTTTACACCTGGTCAGAAACCAGAGCAATAAAGGACATGTATACATGCAATTTCTAGCCATTACCTCTGGTCTTAAAACAATAGGCAGGATGCCTCCCTCTAGACATATCGGAAACGAATTTTGACATCAAAGACAGTCATAAAATGCTTGACTTAGCTTTCTTACAGCAGAGTGCACTGTTGTTACATTTTTGCAGTTCAATATCCAATGCAGTCTTTTCACATTTAAGAGAACAAGCCTGTGGCTTACATTAATATTTACAAATGACAGAATTATCTACAAAATTCTATCTGGCTAGGCTGGCAGCCTTCACCTATCTTCACACCATCTATAATTGGAAATTATTTTCAGAAGTTCTTAGTCAGTATTACTGTAGCATTTTCCTTAAAGGAGAACTGCAACCAAAAAGTGAAAAAAAATGTTTTTCAGCACGTCTTGAACTTTTCTGCATTACTAATGTCTTTGTATCAAAGTTATTGGTTAGTATTATTTTCTAATTTGTTATACCTTAAAATGGCCTGAAAGGGTTTGCCATGGGTAGTGTGATTTTGTTTTACAGTTAATTCCTTCACCTCCCTGATGACATTTCACAGGGACAGTGAAAAATCTCTAGGTTGAGAGAATCATTTACCAAGGTTTTCACTCTCATCAGCTTACAACAGTACTGTGATTGCCTACTTCTGATTGACAGCATCAGTCCTTTTTTTAAATATTTTGCTTCTTTTGGTTTTCATTAGGGCCATTTCTAATGCAGCATTTTAAGGAATGTTTGGATGATAGGCTTGAAAATGTAGCTCAGTTAATTGCTCTTTTCAAAGTAACAACTCTAGTTCAGTGTTCAAATGTGAGAAATCTGACCCCTGAGATTAACAGGTGTTACTTGGGCATGGATGGTTTGCATTGCATTCACAGTTTTTAATACCGTAGCTAGAATTTACAACTTCATGTTATAAGTTTAATCATACGATCAGTTTGATTATGAATTTATACATGATCATTAATTGAATTCCTGGTTCTGATGAAGTCCTGTTAAATGCAGGGAGAAAAACTCTTAACCAGAATGTGTATTTGTTCATTTATTTTATATATTATTATTTTTTTATTATTGATTATTGGATGAGCCTGTTTTTATAGTTTTGCTTGAGCAGTTTGCTGAGCCAGTTGTTGGTGGCACCGGACACTATGTGAGCCTTTTGTTCTTGTTGTCTTCAGCACTTTGTCTTTTCTCCCCATCCCAAAGGTAAGTATAAGTATGAGCTGGTAACCTTCTACTTTGCCTTAGGTATTTATGTGCTATATGAGCATGTCCATCTGTCCTGTGATGGAACAGCATCCCATTTAAGACTGATACTCTCTGCCTTGCATGATCCATTCCTTGCTTAGATAGCCTCAGGCTTCCCTGTAACTCAGAACATGGCAAAGCATTTATCAAAGAATGAATGAATGCATGTGTGTTAACTGGGTGTAGGGCTTCCTTATCTGGCCATGGTTCCTTATTTGGTCAAATAATGACACACACACACACACACACACACACACACACACACACACACACACACACACACACACACACACACACACACACACACACACACACACATATGCATGCATGCACAAATAGTTTATTTCAGATGTCTGTAAAACTGATCTCCTCCAGCTGTTGTTATTGTGCTTGTGCTGTGCTTTACTTTGGCTTTACTGCAGCTTTCAAACAAGAAGTGACGTAATGGAATAAAACCAGGTTGTGGCCTTATGTCCTGTTGAACATGAAAAAAATTAAAGAAAAACATTACCGATTTGTGGTCCATAAACATAGATGACACTGTAAATGCCAGGTAGTAATTGCTACTCTGTGATAGTACTGGCCATTCATGAATGTGTATAATTTATGCTAATGTGTATATGATTTTAGCCAGCTGTCCCTAATTTTGTGGGACTTTGTCCCTGATTCTCTGCTTTGGAGGTTGTGAGGTATGCATATAGTCTGTTACCATAGGTATATGTGTCACGTACAAGAAGGCATACATGTTTTGTTCTATTTATTTGCTTTATGCAATGAGATAGGTTCATAGGGAAGTACTTGGCTAGTTGCCTTTGTAGGCTATTTTAAACCTAGTCAAGTTCCCTTTTTGTGCTTAAATTAACCTATCACATTTGGTTAGAGATTGACCTTTACCTATCCTGTAATGGATCATTATATATTATCTTAATGAGAACCATTGGGATCATACCATAGATAATTTCACTGGACTCATGCATGGGATAAAGCATGTAGGAGCTGCTCCTGTCCATTAGTAGTACAGAGGGTACATTTTCTGTTTCCCATCCATAGATCCAAGTTGTGCTTGAATATGGACAGGGGATGAACTTTGTTTAATGTGGATGGGGAGTCTGTTCCAGTAGTATCAGTGGTATCCTCTGCAAGTTACACGTGTCCTCCAAACCATTCTATTGATGTTGCCGAAGAGGTTTAGATTCATAGTCCGACGATTTCTGATGCCAGTGTAATGTACTACAATTTAAATTAAAAATAAAAGCTTGACACATTTGATGTGGTTTGCTGTTGCCTATTTTGTTAGATGGATTTTATTTCAGCATGCATAGTTGAGCATTGACTAAAGATGATTTTTTTGTTAAGCATGTTGTCATTCCATTTCTTTTTACAGTATTGTAGTTGATGAGGATGCACTTGGGGTGGAAGGACTACATCATGGAAGGTGATGAACACTTCTAAAATCTTGTCTTCAGCCCTGCCTTTCACAAAGGAAGTAAAGAGACAGAGAGAGAGAGAAGTAAAGCAAAAGAAAGAAAGTGTTTAGGTGTTTACTCTAAAGCCAAAAGCAAGGTATGAAATGAGTAACAAAGAACGGGAGCAAATCCAAGGAGTCAGAATATATAAAAGGGCCAGGGGCAAGTCATTCTACCAGACATGGAAAACAAGGTTATCATGTAGTAAGCTATAAAACAGAAAGTTAATATAAGCAAAGCTGTCATTATTACAAGCAGTTTATACCAGCTGATGAAATATCAAAAACAACAGTACCACTGTTTATCTAGATTGTAGTTAGTTTTCTAAATGATGAAATGCAGTCTATGGCAGTGTTTAAATTTGTTTTATTATGATTCAAAGAAGAAATACTCATGCTGTTTATTTATTTGTTTATTTGAATGCCTAAGTCTAAGCATTTTCCATAAAACAAGACATTACATTAATAGTTATAATACTGCTTTAAACCTTCAAATAAACAATGAAAATTGTGAGGGAAAAATATGTCTATTCCATGACTACAAAAAACATCTCTAAATAGATGATGTTGCGCACCTGCTACAGGAGTTCTCTGATTTGCATGCCCAAATCAGATCTGCTAGCTGACTTCAAAAGACTAAAGCAAGGTAAATAAAAGAAACCCTAAAAATGTTTCTAGTAAAAACCTTGAAACAGCCATCAGCTGCTCATCTGATGGAGTGAGCTGTCTAGCAGGGATACAAGGGTACAGAAACTATTCTTTTAAAAGAGCAGGACTCAGATCATGTAGGGCATAGAAGGAGGGGAAAAACACAATTTACCACAAATGCCATCCAGCACAGATCCTTCAGCACAGGTGTGATATGAGGCATCCAAGGTGTGCCAGTGGAATTCTGAACTCACTGTAGGTGGTTCATATCACCATGTGAATATCAAAGGTACAGAGCATTACAGCTGTTGAAACCATCATCTCATTGTTCAACAATAAAATATATAATCTGATCCAGGCTATATTTATTTATTTATTTGACATTTGTTGACCAGAAAAGTCCGAGAGAGCTAGTGACCTTTTTCAGCAGTGGCCTAGGGAGAAAAACTCCATAGAAAAAACAAACATTGTTACAATTCATAGTATTGAATAGAAAATATACAATGTGTGTTAAGCTAAGTGTTAAATAAGGCTTATACAATTGAAATCTAGAGAAAATGATAGTTGCTTACAGTGGTTAATATCTGATATTTCAAGGTCAGTCTATAATCAAGAAAAATGTCCATGTCTCAAATGTAAGATGCAGATTCCAACTTGTTACCACCCCCCCAGCATGTAACCAGCTGGGAGAACAGAAGAAGTTGGGATGGATGGATACTGGTACAATAGCTCCAGTCTTAGCTGGACTGTATTTCAAATGATTACAAGATATCCAGTCAAAAATCCAGTCCTCCAAAGCTGAAAAACTCTGGCACATTCCCTAAACAGAAGGAGAGGTATAAATGGATGTCATCAGAAAATGACTGATAGACAATGCCTCTTCTTATAATGATACCCCTAAGCAACAACATGTATGCTGTAGGCAACAGGGGACCCAGAATAAAACCCCAAGGCACAACACATTCTAACAAGTAGGGGTCTAGTGAGACTAAACCTGATACCATGTGCAGAGCACATACTGAGAGGTAAAATGCAAACCACTCAAGGACTGTACCTGATAACTCACAGTGCAACCCTGGATGCTTAGTAAGGATCCTGTAATGCCCAATGTCAAAGACAGCCAAAGAGAGCTAGGCTTGTCAGTAAAAGACTAGTAAGTGACGCTCATTTGTGCAGTCACTAGTACGTGACTGCCAGACTTATCTTCAAAAGGTCAAATTCCCCATTCCTCATGATGTTGTGACCTCAGAGTTGGTATATATAAGCAGCAGGGAGCAGCAGGTGCATGGGCCTTGCCCTCCTGCAATAGTGTTCTTTGCATGTTTTTTATTTTCAAATATTATATGTATTTGGATCTTTTGTTCATTTGTGATTACAATGGTGTGAGGTGAACATAAATGAATTGATGGCTTGTCAATGAGCCTCACCAAACTGTTTAACCCTCAAGAAGTCATTAACTACTCTAATGGGGACTGTCTTTATGCTGTGCCTTGACAAAAAGACAGATTGGCAAGGATCCAATAAGAAAGCAATATTAACAATGAGTACAGCTGTGTGTAGACCAGAGTGTTTCCAGTAAATGGACTCTTTGAAACAAGGCAATCATTTTCCTGGTGGTTAGCATCCAAAGATAGCTTTTTGATGATCAGTGTAAATAAAGCCTCCTTTACAGAGATGGAAATAGCATGGTCCTTAAAGAGGTATGAACAGTCTCACAAAATACTGGTCCTAGCAAACTGAGGTATGATTTTCCCAGCCTCACATGGCAAGGATCTTAAATTCAGAAGGTTTCATGGACAGCTGAAAACACATCCGCAAGTTCAACATAGAATCTGTAATCAACTCATCCTAGCGTGTCTAGAATGTCCATCTGAGGTGACTAGTAAAGTGCAATGGTCACATCCTGGGGAACAAACTGCCTTATATTGGAAGCCTTGTCTGCAAAAAAGTGTGCAGCTTCCTCACTCTCTTCAGGGGAAAAAAGCTCTATGGATAGTCAAACAGGCCAAAGTGCACAACCTGTAGGCCACCTGAAATAGTATCAGCTGGATAGTTTGATGCATAGGAACTCTCTTTAGGCAAAAATACAGCCTTCTTCCCAGAGATCTCTATCTAGTGCAAAACAAAATTCTCATCCAGAATAACGTTATCGTCAGAATATGTGACCTTTATCATCTTCATTCCAGCATCCACTATAGCCTATACATCAAGCTCAACTCATGGTCAAACCACATTTCCTGTCAAACGATAGCCCTAGGATGTATACTGAGGTGATATAAGCCATACTACTGACAACCATACTATTATATGCTATCACTAGCATATCTGGGTAATATGCACTGGCCCCTTGAATGGGCTGGTCCATGTTTGGGCATAAGATATATTTTAACAGCCCATAAATCTTGAAATTTGATCAGTTCCACTTTGGAAAACCAAGCCCGAAGTGAAGTAGACCATGTTCTAAATAGGAAACAGGTTCCACTATCAGGTCCCTAATCTGTTATCAAGATGGAAGATTAAGTCCAAAGCATATCCAAATTTATGGGTGATCGTAGAAGCAATCCGAATGAAGTCAAAGCTCTCCAAAGTCCTCATCACAGATCTCAAAAGTCTTATCTTTAATCCAGGTATTAAAATGCCTCAGAGTTAACCATCCAGGGGATTTAGGAAGCAGATCAATGAGAAGATTAGAGAACTCTGTCATAAGTGCTATAAAGGAACATGGTCGAGGTTACACTAGGCAGAATCTGCAATTCACTCATGTACCCTGAATATATTCAAAGTAAGGTGCCCCGGCCTATACTATTTTCATGTTAGTGCCTTTAAAATTACAAATAGCCAGTCCTCAATAGCATTCCCAGCCCAGGTGTATGAATTAATGAAGACCTCAGTGGACACAAAACTAGAGGCAAGGTAAGAAGCATTCATCCAACAAATTCTCCATAATAATACCATGTCAGCCATATGCAGTGAGCTGGATATAATGCTGACATTCCGAATCAAGCTGTCATTATTTAACTTATCCCTAGGCAGCATCCCAGAGGGATGTGTCCTGCTTATTACCAATAGTGACAGTCTGAAACCTGAGATACTGTCACAAGGCAAGAAGAATTTTTAGCCCTGTGAAAAGCCACCCTCCCCAGCAACTCACATGAAGAAGGAATTCCTCTTGACTCCAGCCATATAAATCTTTGCCACTCCTGTCACACTTAAATGATGGTAAGGGATCAATGACTAAGGAGCTAAAGGGACAAAAAATCAAAAAGAAGTACCTAAGGTAGGACATACCCCTTGTAAATAATCAATAACTATTAGTATTTTAACCTAAAGAAATATAAATAACTAAAAACCAACCAAAACTAATGAGATGAGTCGAACCCAGGCTATATTCATAAAAACAAGACTTCTTTATTGTAAGTTCCAGACATAAGCACTTTCACAGTCAAACTGGCTGCTTCTTCAGATGTGTTAGCATTTTAACCTAAAGAAATATAAATAACTGCTAGACAGGTAATAAATGCATAACAGTGAAAGCAAAATTCAAAATGCAGAGAAAGCACCATCAGGGATAGGGAAAAAGCAAACACATAAGAGAAATATACGTTGCTGTGACAACATTTATACTGTGGTGCTGCAATCTAAAAATACAAGAGTAGAATTGTCTATTTTAAAACAGGAAAAGAAAGCAGTCCCTGTAGTATTTACATTTTTCATATCACATGTAGAGAATTTACAACTAACACAGGGGCTATAAGTAAACTAAAAATGGTCATCAGGGAACAAAAATAATTAAAAAAATAAAAATTTTGTCTGTCTCAAATTGTCCCAGAAACTCAATAGTGATGCTGAGCAGAATATATAAAATATATCTTTAAAAGCATGCATCTGAAAGATGAGTTGGCGTATACTTAGAATCTATAGCAGTTTTTATTGTGTGGTTTTTGGGACTTCGTACTTTTATCTTTTACCTCTTAAACCTGATTATGTTTAATCCACTCATGGCTTATCTTGTTTTTTTTTTATTTATTTTTTTTTTTATCTTATAAACCAAACATCTTACGACTGGTAAGGCTGCCACAGTTGATGGCAATAGTGCATTAATCATGTTGGTCCTACCAGAATGGGGGATTGGGGTTGGTATAATGGTTAGCGTTTCCCTCACAGACACAAAGTACAGGATTTGATTCTAACTTTTAGAAAGGAAATTGGCTATGCTTAAAATGGCCCACAAGGGCAGCTAGTGTAGTACTTAACTATGAATCTCTGCCCTTAAAAGACATACTTGGTTGTACAACAGAGACTAAATTCTCTACTGCAAAAATTTCTAAGTTACCTATGGCCAGAGTCTAAACAGTAAAGGATCACTCTAAATTAGGCCACTAAACATACCACTCTACGTTTTAGGATATTATAGTCTTCATGTAGCTTACTCATGTTTAACTTTTGAACCAAAGCCCTTGAGTATCTACCTGACCAAAGGCATCCCATCATCCTTTGTTGCAAGGCTCAATTGCACCCCCTAGATTAATGTACAGAAATGACTACATGAAGTACAGTAACAATGGGCGCAGTAGCATTTGACAGTACTCTCAAATGAAGTTTGACATCCAAGTCAGCCCACTTACTTAAGAGCTCTTGTTTTATCTTCTACCATTTTAAGATTATGAGTTAAAAATCTGATGAAAGACTGGATTTAATTACACTCATAGAAATGTTATCTTTTAGGATGAAGCTACATTTTTGTTACTGATGGGTTATAATTTAATCTAAAGTACTTGCATTTGTCCTCTTTCACTTTATATCAGAAATGTTATCAAATGATTTCATACCTCCAAGAAATCTTCCAAAATCTGTCTCTAAGTCCCTGGCATATGCCAGCAGATCATTTAAGCAGCATCCTTCTGCTCGTCTCCAGTTTCTGTTGACAACATAGCCTGCCTCAGAGCGTCTAAACAAAAGATGAAAAGAATCAAGGAGAGCAGAAAGTCATGCACTGTACTCAAACTGAAGCACTCTAATAATACCCCTAAACTCACCACCAGCGCAGACACTCTCACATATGGCCTTCATAGCAAGATGACAAACTACTACACAAATGCACTTGTTTTGTATGACCTTACATAAAAGGAGAAATGACCCTGGTGAAAGGCTTTTTGTCATGTTTAAAAAGAACAAGCAAAGGACACCAAAACTTCAGGGCTTGCTGTATGCCTAGATAGGATGTCATAGCATAATTTCAATTTTTCCATCCATATTTTGACTTTGTAGACTGCTTCTTGAAGTAAATGTTGTAGCATATATTTTTACATCTGTAAATATGTATATGTTTTATACCGTATTCTTGTATCTGTAAATATGTTTTGTCCATTTTTTATGTGATCCCTATTCACCTGTGCTATACCTGCAATTGGTTCATTGAGATCAGTGCACTACCCTAGTAAAAAATATAAATAAATAATTAAATAAAAACTAAATTTCTCAATATTATCCTTGATCTGGAACCTGGGTACAAAATTGCTTTCCTAACATAAATAATTAATTCTAAGGCCTTTGCATCTTAGTGGAAATTATGGTTTCCCCACTACAGTACCCTCAGAGTGAAGTGGAATTTAACAATGAAAGAAAAATAATGCTTTATGGTGTATGTGAAATCAATTTGCCTTCAGCGTAAATTCATTTTGCTTTACTGGTTTCATCAAAACAATACTCAGTGAGTACAGCTTCAGCAATCTACAAACCTGCCCCTTAAAATATGACACTTAGTGAGTACATCTGGTCCCTTTAATCCAAACTGTAGAGATATGTTTTATAGCCAAAACACAACAGATTAGCGTCTAGCTGAACTTAATAAAAATGCAGTACAATTTTCACGGATTGCAGTAGTTATTAGTTTAACATGCAAACATTGCCAAAATAACCAAAGACAAATGCTTTGTATGAGTGGTGCTGATTTAAACAGCTTTTTTCTGAATAGCATTCTAAAGGTAGTTTTCAAAAACAAAAAAGGCAAACCAATGCCTGTAAAGGAAACGGAACATGAGTAGCAGTCTGAGCTAATTGCTCAACAGTAAGTTACAGCAGTAAAACCACCTTGCAAGTTAGTAATTTTTTCAAATATCCTTTTTCATTGCTGTTTTGAATATGTATTGCACTATGTGGGTTTAGGCTCAGTTTTGATTTCTAATGCAGGACAGTGTTATGTTAAACAAATACTATTGTAAACTTTGCTGCTCTGCAATTTTTCTACCTGCATGGTTTGGCTTTGCTTCAAACAATATGTACTCCTGGTAAACAAATGTAATCTGAATGAATTTCTGCACTTTTTTTTTCTTTTTTTAACACTTATTTTGTTCTTTCTGTGTTGTGCAATCATTCACTTGTATTTAATTATTTGGTACAATAACAAAATCATGGATAATCTGTAGCCAAGATGCACTACAAAGCATAAAAAGTCTGATCTGCTGCCTTTTCTTTAATGTTTATCATTCTTGTAGAACATGACAGAGTAAGCAAATGTGTTTTAATAAAAATGCATGTTTGTTGGCATATATCAGAATGTTTTCTTTTGTGGATTTTGTAAGATACTGATGGTCACTGGCACTTAAACAAATAAAGAGCAGATCAGTATGCTAAAAACAACCAAGCTGTAGTAAATAAAGATGTCATGAAGATTAACTGGGTAAGCAAAGCACTTAAATCAGTAAGTTTAATATGCCTGCACTGGTGTTAAGATGTTGCTTTGACTATGACACAAGTCATCTGAGTTCTAGCAATAGACCCATACTCTAAGAAGTTATCCAAAAGAGATGGGATTAAGTGGCTACATGCTAGTTTTTATTTATTTCAGGAGAAGTAAATGATACATTGGTTTAAAAATAAGTTATTTCAAGTAGAAACTGAGGAGTTAAAGCCTCGTTTCTATTTTATTCATTTATTTATTTTCCTTGTTTCCATAGAAGTAGTTTCAAGTTTGACAAATTCAACTGCTATCCAGCAATCCTAATCAAAAAACTCTTGAGTCTTCTGAAAAATAATCATACCATGATTTTTTTTTATTTCTGCTGATGTCAGGACAATGCCTTCTTTTTCTGTTTTCTGAAGTCATACTTCTGCTATACCACATCTTCAGAGTTTCTTTTCAAGTTATAATCTTTTTTTCCCTTCATTAATAACTTCAGTTTTCCTCCTTGTCACAATAAGTCATTTTTTAAGGCTTTGGGTACTTCAGAAAATTTACATTTCTTCTGATTATGAGTTCTGTTTTGTTTGCTTTTTTAACTTTATTATATACCATACAATAATATAAGAATTATATAATATATATTTATTATATACCATATACTTCAATACTATACAATCCTCATGCATGTTCCCTTTACTATACGTGCCAATAGTTGCCTGCGTATGTCTCCTGTATCGAGTCTCTTATTCTTCCTCCCTTGTTTCCTCTTTTATTTGTGGTATTCCAGTGCTTCTTGCCCCCCCCCATTTTGTTCATTGCATTATCATCCAATGTTATTTGTTTCCCACCAAACTGACTATAGGGAGAATCTGAGTTTTCTCTAGATCTTCTATTTTCTTCCCCAGTCCACCTCTGTAAGTTCAATCTTCAGCATCTTAGGATCTTCTTTCTTTGAAGCATTATTACTTAGAAGGGACTTTATTCTGATAAAGTCATTGCATCTTGTACTGTTTCTAAAGGAAAACGCATGACCTGTCAATATTTCAGCTATACCAGCGTGATACACAAATGAGGTTAATATTCCATGTTTGAAAACAAAAAGACAAGATATTCAAGTGGCAAAAAAGATGGAACCATACTATTCTGAATCCATTCAAAAATGTAAAAAGACATTTAATGCCATGAAAATAAAAAAACATAACAGACTTAGTGCTTTCATCTTAAAAAAACATCGTTACAAGACGCAAGACTTCACCAGATTGTAATACAAATACTGGTCTTCACTTTAAATACACCAAGTCACATCTCTGGAATAATGTGACTGAAGTTGCCTTTTCAACCTTTTTTTAAATAACAAATAAAGTTAACTGCATTGTTTACCCCTTTATATCTATTTATATCCAACTTCAACTGCCACACATATTCTAAAAATTCTAAAAATTCCTCCCTACTACCCCCCTAACATTTAGGGGTATATGATCCACCACAAAAAATAAATATTTTTTAAAACCAATACAAACACTAGCATATCCAGTCAATGCCTTATTCATATTTGTAGACTGAATGTAGCTGAGGTAAGGCTGCATTCCTGATGCCTGGAAAACAGCCATTACATAAGGGTGGCCCAGCCATGGACTGTGGTAACTATAGACCCACTAGCCTCACAGATAAAAGTATGGTGTGCATTATCTCAGACTTCATTAATCTGGACATTGAAATTCTCTTAACTCTGGACCCTCAAAAAATTGGCTTTGTCAAAGGATGGTTCTACCTCTTTAATATCATTAATTTCTTTGAAAAAGTAACTGAAGCAATGGATAGTTGTTATGCAGTGCATACAACTTATCTAGACCTAGCCAAGGCTTTTGTTACTATTCCCCTTGCGGCATTATTGATAGACTTGTAAATCTGAATATAAATCCTTATATTGTGCAGTGGATTGCTAACTGGTTATCTGACAGAACCCATGTGGTTAGAGTAGCAGATGCCACCTCTGAAAGCAAAGCATTTACCATTAATGTACCACAGAGCTCAGTTTTAGGCCTTCTCCTATTTGGCATATTTTTTTAGACCTTTAGGCCAGCACTGCTGGCTATGGTTAATTAAGTTTGCAGATAACTGTAAACTGGGTGTTGTTATTCTTCAACTGACTTACCATTACTCCAACATGGGTTAGACCATGTTAACAACTCGTGAAAGGACAGTGGTCTCAAATTAAATGTAAAAAAGTGCAGCATAGTTCATTTTGGTAGACAAAACAGGTTCACCTACCATACAGAAGATGCACCCCTTCTGTAAGACACTTTATAAGGGATCTGGGTACTGTTGTTGATAATAGCTTATCATTTGACCATCATGTCTCCATAATAGTTAAGAAAGACTTTTATATGGCCAATCTAATTTCCAAAGGCATCTCCACTAGATCCAAAAAGTCTTAATTCCCTTTTACTCGTATCTTATCAGACCCACTATTGAATATAATGCACCTTTTGACATATATTTATCTAAACATATCACACAATATGAGAGACCTCAGAGATTCATAACTAAAAGGATCAGTGTCCTCAAAAATTTTAACTATCAGTAGATACTGGCAGTCATTTCTCTGTACTCAGTCTCTTGCAGACTCATCTACAGAGATCTGTGTCTAGCCTTTCAAGCCAGGAAAGATCCAACCATATTTGATCTCTTATTCCTTTGCAGAACTAATAGTACCTCAAAAACTGGGTTAAAGGAAATAAAACTTCATCAGCAGAAAAATAAGACATGTTGGCATGATGGATTCATATCCAAACATATCCCTCACCTCTGTAACAAACTTCCACTACATGTCAAGAGGAGTTAACACCCTTGCCACCTTCAAAGTAAACTTAGATAATTGGATGGACAGCTTCAGATTCTTCCCTGTCTATCTTGTCTTGCCCTCCTTGAAGATAGATGGAACTTTTGAATATATATATATTTTTTGGCTAGGCTTAAAATGGTCTGCAGACTGATTGCCTAGTACTTACCTATGAGCCTATGAACCTCTTGACCAAGAGGTATACTGCTTGCAGTATGAAATGATAGGTACTTCATGCTTTAGTGATGCACCTGCATTCCTGCAAGTGTCACCAATGCAGCAAGCCTTGCCCCCCTCACAGATGTGCAAGCTGGCATTGGGCACTAACTGCCATCTTCCCCACCTGGTCTTTCAGTCTCTCATGCCACTAGTCAAATATGAGTCATTTGGAGTGCTGCTCAAGGCTTTATTCCTCTCCTTCATGGGGCTAACTGTTAGGGTTCTATGGTTTGAACTTGGCAAATTACAATGCCCCTAGGCCTCAAGCTAGGGTAGCCCTACTGCAGCTTGCTCCCATGACTACCCCTGGGGTAAAGGCAGACCACTGGATAAAGTAAAGTGGCTAAGAGAAAATCCAGTATCAAACGCTTAAAACTGCAATGCTCTGTGCCCTCCATTTCCCAATATGACAAATGTTGGTTGCTGTGTGTTGTGTGACTAAGTATATATTGTTTGAGGGATTAGACTGCTGATTAGCCTGTAGCATTTGCATTATCTTAGTGACTGTTATTCATCTAGAATAGACTTTGAAAATAATATTGCCATTTTAGTTTCAATGAGAAACAAAACAGTTTGCAGATGCTAAGAATTATCATCCTGTATCACTTTGTATTATTGTTGTATATTATCTAATGCTAGCACTGTTTAACTTCTTTAAATCCAAATCTAAAACAAAACTAATGGACTAGGTGACTATGGGATTCCATACTGACCATGTTCTGCTCACAATTTAATACTGTTTTCAAACATTTTAATTACAACTTTTCTGTAGTCTGTGAGGCCTCCCTGTGTGCCAGTCTGGATGCAGATTAATCTAGAGTTTCAGTTTAGATCAAAGGGGATGAGAAGAATACAGAGCCTTCACTGGACTGAGACAGGTATATTTACTGTTAATACTCCATACCCTGAATTCTCTACCTGATTGCCTGACCATTATGAAGAATTGATATACAGGTAGATGTCTGGATGTTACTTGTAGAGGGCCAATTGAATGCAGACTTGTGGTTGGATCTGTGATGGACACACACAAGGCTTTTATAGGTTCATAGGTAGGTACTAGGCTATCTGCCCGAAGGCATTTATAAGCCTAGCCAGAATGTGTTGGCTTTCGATGCTCCCTTAGATTAGCTCCCTGTGCCTCTGTCCAGCAGAGCCACTGAAGTGATCCCCGAGGTAAACTTTCTGTTTCCCATCCACTCGTCAAGGTTTCTTTTGAAGAGTGTTAGCGAGGAGCTCTGCCTAATATATTGTTCCAAAGCATGGGAAGTCTCTGGGACAGGAATCTATCCCTCCAGCACATCCTATTTATTGTTGTGGTGAGGTTTAGATCCCTAGAGTGGGTGGCTCACGGGGATAAGGTTTTCTTTAGGTGGAGCATGTCCATCAATTCTGGGTTGGACATGGCCTTGTATGTCAGGCAGAGATCACCTCTGAGTAGGCAGTATGCAACCGAGTACAGCTGTAATTTCTTCAGTCGAAGTTCAGCAGTTCAGCTGCATAGGGCATCTGTATGAGGCCAGTGATCCTCTTGGTAAGGTACTTCTGTGGTCTTTCCAGCTGTTGCAGGTGTCTTGTAAGGTGCATCCCAAACGGGGCGTTGTACTCTATGATGGTCTGATGAGTGATGAGTAGAGGGGCACAACGACCTCTTTTGATCTGGATGTGAACCCTTTTGTGATTAGGTGGGCCACATAGAAAGATTTTCTAACCACTTTGGCAATGTGATTATCAAAGGTGAGATTACTATCTACCTGGGTCCCCAGATCCCTTATTATGTCTTCTGTATTTAGGGGACTACCACCTATGTGGTAGTTTGTGGGTACTTTGTTTTTTCCAAAGGGGGTGACTAATCACTTTTTGGCATTTAGCTTGAGGCCATGATTTTGACACCAGGTATCTGTCTCAGTGAGACCCTTTTGGAGGATGTCTGCATCAGCCGTAGAGTCAATTATAGCTCTTAGTTTGCAGTCATCTGTGAACGTGGTCAGCCATAGAACTCCTGTGCTTGCCTGTACCTCTGATAAGTGTATGCCAAACAGGACGGGTCCTAGGACTGAGCCCTGGGGAATGCCACTTGTAACTGGTTTTGAGTCTGACCTAACTCCCCCAACTCTCACCATGTGGCTTCTGTCTGTGAGCCAGTTGGCAACCCATCTTGTGACATAGGGGTTTATGTTCAGGCTGTTGAGCTTGTCTATAATACCAGAATGGGGAATGGTGTTGAAGGCCTTTGCAAGGTCTAGGTAGGCTGTATGTACCACGTTTCCCTCATCTATAGCCTTGGTAACTGTCTCAAAGAAGTCCACCAGGTTTAGGAGGCATGATCTGCCCTTAACAAAGCCGAACTGAGTAGGGTCCATTGTTTGGAGGTTCCCAATGTCTCTGTTAATGAGTTCCATGATGATGCGCACCATAGCCTTGCAGACCAAGTTAGTCAGGCTTATAGGGTGATAGTTCCCGGGGTTTGTTGTGGCTCCACCTTTGTGGAGCGGAATAAACATTGTTGTGCGCCAATCTATGGATACGTAGCATGTGGTGAGGCTGAGTTTGAACAGTGTGTTTAGGTCAGGGGTTAGTTCGTCTTTGAGCTCATGTAGAACGCAGACTGGGACACCGTCCGGTCCCATTGATGCTGTGTTTTTGGCTTTGGAGAGGGCTTTTTTAACCTGAGAATCTGTGATTTCAGGGATTCTACATTCTTCTGGCATGGTTATGGGTTATTCATCTTACATTTGGCTTCTACATAGAGGAGATGTACTGTAAGGGTTGCTAGTAGTATCTATAATTTGTGGTCATCAAAGTGGATCTTATTGACCAATAGAGTGATAGTGCTATCACAACTAATATACTCAGTGTCTTAAATGGTGTGGTGGTTCTGATGAACTGGACAGTGACTCTCAGATGGCACCCTTGTGGACTGCTGTTCCTCACAGAAGATATACAAAACCTTCTTTGTGAACATAACCTAAGTGCAACTCAGATTTCTAAATCACATCCTTTTATATATATATATATATATATATATATATATATATATATATATATATATATATATAAACAGATATCCAAGCATCCATTTTTGCACATGGGAACTTGGTGTCACATCACTAGCAACAATCTTCTAGATCCAATGTTCATACCCTCGGGTGGCTAGCCTAGTTGTGTGTGTGCGTGTGTGTGTGTGTGTGTGTGTGTGTGTGTGTGTGTGTGTGTGTGTGTGTGTGTGTGTGAGTGTGTGTGTGTGTGTGTGTGTGTGTGTGTGTGTGTGTGTGTGTGTGTGTAGCTATTTCTCTCTCTCTCTCTCTCTTTATATATATATATATATATATATATATATATATATTTATATATAGTCTATATTATAACGATGAAAATTCAGAATTTCAAATGCTCACATGAGCGGAAATTCAGGGACTCAATGTTGTTATTTTTTGATCGCAGTACAGTGAAGATTGGAATATTTGCCCTATCCTCACTGTAGTGCAATCTCAGATTTGGAATATATATTTAGTGGTGGGTGTGGGGGGTGCAGTCCCCCACAATAATGATTTTGAGTTCTTGATTTTTCGCTCATGTGAGCAGTCGAAATTCTGAACTTTCGTTGTTATAATATAGACCCTATATATATATATATATATATATATATATATATATATATATACATACACACACACACACACACACACACACACACACACACACACACACACACACACACACACACACACACACACACATATTTATGCAGTTGCGGCTTATCCAGCAGTTCTCTTACAGATTGCCTGCTATTTGGACTTACACATGTCTCAGTTTGTTACTGATAACATTTGTTTATATTAAAGAATAGCAACAAAGATGAAGCCAAGCTAGATATATGCAAATGACCCCTTAAGGACATATCAGTGTTTCAGCTACATTGCTTCTGAATGCTCATGGCATAGGCATTTGGAAGCCATGTAGCTGAAATGCTGGTATATCCATAAGGCGTCTTTTGTATATGTCACATGGTTGTCCACAATATGAGGTTTAAGGTATTACAAAGTGAAGAGTTTAGCTTGGATGGTTGTTTCTTGCAGTTTTAACTGAATGTTTTGTTGTGTGACCATTTAAACGTCTGATTTGGGTTTATTTATCTTTTTTTATTTACTGATTTTACAGTTTTTGTTTTATATTTTAGTGTTAGGTTATTGTTTTACTTTTTCTTTTAATGCGTTAGCCTGTCCCTTGGCAGCTAACATGCATAGTCATATCATGGGGAGCTGCTATGTCCTCCCCTGGAGATGTGTTCATTTCCATACAAACCTCATGATGTCTTCTAGGCAGACATTGACTCCTCTGTTGCCTGGTTACTAGCTGATTCCAAGACATTTGAATCTCAGTTAGGGCTTTGTCCCTATGCATCACTGAGTGAACTAGAAAGTTACACATTTGAAATATGTTTTATTTATGCATCACAGTGATGCTTTAGAATTTATTTAACTCATTCCATTCATCTGGTGTTCCATATATCCAGTGCTCTTCATTTTAATATTTTGTAGTGCATGGAACAAGCTGATTAAACTCTGACATTTGGCAAAAGACAACCCAATTAAGCACCAGAGTGGCACATGACCCAACCTTAACAAATGTTAAGCACACCCTGCTAAAGTTGTTAAAGTCGGGTCTAGTGCCAGGCCATACAATCTGCCAGTACTGACTAGCAAATGACAGCAGCATAAATAATAGATTTGTTTCTGCCTACTGTCCATACCGTTAATGCATCCCCAACTTTTCAAACTACAAACTCTGAAACTCCAATGGATATCATTATTGAATAACATCAGCCCTCAGTGGTTTGTCTGGAAACCACAGATTTTGTGAGGAACAGGCCAAAAATATTAAACAATAATCTGAATGTTCTGCAAAAATTTAGACAGTTGAGTGGTATGAAAGGTGAGTGCAAATGTAACAGACTACATTACACTACCTCTCTGACAGCACTCGCTAAGTGTTTTATGGTTTTGAAAGCTGGGAAACACTTAATTATTTTCTCTGTTAATTAAACCTCCATGCACTACAAAGAATTAAGACTGGTTTACTGATGATAACCTTCAATTATGTGGTCTCGACATGGATGCTAAGATTCACCTCTTGAGCTTCATTCTGGAGGTGGATCTTGGTATCCAATTCTCAAAAATAATAAGCAGGTTATGATTGGCAAACCAATCATAATCCTGTATATTTTGGATTAGCTCCATCAATCATCTGATGCCTCCTGCTCTAAAATAAATGACCAATATTTTCTTATGGAGGTATAGGAGAGTAAGGGGGTGATTAAAGGGTTCGGTAATTAACCATTTGCAAACCATGCAAGCCTGGATTTAATAGGTAATATCTTCCCCAACAGATTACTCTGTATTTATATATTAGGAAAAAGTACTACAGTCTGTCAACTGGATACTTGTGTACTAGACTAGATTAGTAATTTTCAGCATTTTACTATGGTTGCTATTTGTGGACTAGAATTATATAAAGGACAACTGGAACATCAACTATATGGCACTCCAGGGATGGGCCATTCTAAGCATCAAGTCTTATTTCTCACCCATCTTGCCCTATATTATACCTGTGTAATACATATCTCACTCACCATGATCTTTGTTTATATGACTCCCCTTATCCTTAAATATTAGACCACATACCACTCAGCTTGCAGATACTGAAAAGAGGAGCAAATGCCTTTGAAAAGTAGGAACATCCAGTCAAAAATCTGGACTCTAATTAGCATAAAATGTGAATACCAAATTGCACATAACTCATCCTGCTTCTAGTTGGAATGGGGGATACTACACAGAAACACGTTTAAAAAGCAATGCGACAAAAATGATGGAAAAAATATAATCACACTATCTAAGCAGGGTCAGCAAAAAATCTGTAGATTTTAATGAAATTTATTGCAGAATTCTACCACACAAGGTAATTTATTTTTGCCTCTGAAAAAGGGAGATGTGCATCCTCTTTCTTTATTGGTGCTACTAGTAGGTTGGCCTTGTAGTGTGGTTTTCTATATAATAGACATCTTCAAAAATCACATGTGATGAGAGGGATTCAGAAAAGTGTGCGAAGGGATAAATCAATCCTGAAAATAGGGACATACCTGCAAAAATAGGTACATCATATGTAAGGGTAAATCAGATCTGAAAACAGGAAAGTTCCTCCAAAATAGGGATGTTTGAGAGGGTTACACATATATTTGGAGGTGTGAACACTGGACTGTTTGTAGCTGCACATCTAGTCATTAATAGCTCTTATAAGCCCTAGACCATTACAAAATAGACCCGGAGTTCAGTTCCTTCTAGTCATCAGAATGGTAACGCATTTATTTCTACTGTTTAAAAAAAACAGACACTAATCACACTTTCAGCAGATGTTATCCAGTCTTCTATTAAGACATTCAATTTTTAGAAGTGTAGATCACTTAATTTTGAGACATCTCATCAAGAACCTCTTAAATGAATTTCTCCCACTCAGTATCTCATTCCTCAATCAAAAAACTTGTTGAATCACATTTAATTGAGCACTGTCATGTATATGGAAGGGGGCAGTTTCCTATACAAAGAGCAGAGTTTTAGGGATTAAACTGTTCCCTTTCTCTGTAATAGCATAATCTCTGGATTTAAATAATAGAGATGTGTATGAGCAGGGGGGCATAGACCCTCTCTTACAAACTGATTATGTGAGTTTGTCACTATTTACAACTATTGTAACAAGCCAAGATGTATCTCAATCATTGCCTAGTCAATGAGTTGCTTCAGTGAATGGTTACACTTTATAAGCTGATGGTCAGTGACTTTGCTAATACTATTACAGTTCAAATCCAAATTTTCAAAAAAATTCCAAAATCCAATTGAAAAATGTATTCAGAAACAATTGCTAAACTATCTCCTGCAGTAAGAACTCCTATCCCCCACACACCATGGCGTCCATCCTTCCCATAGTACTAACTCTGCATTTGTAATCTATAGAGATACTGTCAATAAAGCTATAGATAACAGCAAATCGGTCTCCTCCTTATTTCTAGACTTGTACAAAGCCTTCAACACAGTTTGTCACAACAAACTTCTACTTCAAATGTCGTCATTAGGTCTCTCTCAGCCCACATTTCTATAGTTCAAAAGCTATCTATCCAATGGGTATCAGTCAGTAAAATGGCATTCCACCCTCTCTCCATACCTCCCAATCACCACCGATGTACCACAAGGCTCTATCCTTGGTACCCTTCTCTTCTCTTTAACATTCTCACCAACACCCTCTACACATCTATAAACCAGGCCTCCCTAGTACAGTATGCAGATAACTCCTCATTCATTTGCACATCTGACAACATGGCATACGTCCAAAATATTACTCAGGAAGCTTTAATAGCCACTGAAACATGGCATTGTAACTCACAACTCATGCTCAATCCTAAAAAAAAAAAAAAAACCTACAACTTTTTTCCCGAAATCCCTCTCTCATGATAAACACAATTTTAAGCTCTCTTTCCTGATAATACAACCATGGAAGTCACCTCTTATAGCAAATTATTAGGATGATAGTGGATGATAATCTTAAACTGGATGTGCATATACAAAATATCATAAGAAAAAATCATCAAAAACTAGGGATTCTTTACAGATCCAAAAAACTTCTCAACAACACAACTAAAACTACACTTGCCATTACTTATCTCCTGCCCGTACTTCGTTATGGTGTTCTTACCCTTTACTAATCTCTAGGCATCACAAAGATCCAAACTTAAACAATGCTATAACAAAGCTGCATACTCTCTTCAGTACCCACTACTGTAAAGCACTAAAACGCCTAAATTGGTTAGAACTACCAAATCAACTAACATATACACAGCTTCTTCTTTCTTTCTTTATTTACTTATTTATTTAATAATTAAAATTATCCATCATTCATCTGCTATTCTACACAACTATGTTCCCAGTCTATCATTACAATCCAGTGACCACTCCTGTCTGTCCACAAACCTATCAAATCTGCTTCGGCATTGTCTATACTCGGACCATGTTGCTAAGTCCTGGAACACCTTACCTGTATCCATCAGGTCAGTACCCTCCCTTCCATCCTTTAAAACCATTCTGAAAGACTTCCTAGCCAAAAGTTGGCTCTGTACTTAACACTGGGATAACCTATATCCCTAAATGTCAATAAGTGCCTAGTCATACCTTACACCTACTTACACTCCCTTCTTCACTCACCTCCTTACTTCTCTTAATTTATCTCCCCTGGCTTTCTATCTTCATTCATTGTAAGCCTCCTTTTTCTCACTTCATATTGCAATTCCTGTTTGCATTATACTAATTTACCTTTAATTGCTCTAAAAACTGGCTAAAATGTCTCTAAATATTAAATTATCATCATAAAACTTGTATCTGTTCTTAACCAATGTTTTATATTATGTCTAATTTGGCATAATTATTTAAACTATAGATGACTTTGTATTATTTTTAAAGACTGTAAAATTATTGTTCTTAAAATGTGTTGTAATACTTTGCAGCTTTTCTCCTCAGGCCTCCACTGAAAATGGGCTCCTTGCCAAGTCAGATTTCCCCTGTACTCAAATGTCAATAAATAAAGAAATTAATTAATTAATTAATTAATTAATTAATTAATTAATTAATTAATTCATTCATTTATTTATTAATTAATAGATTCATTTTGCTGTCATATGTGCTACAGTCATGTAGGCCAGAAAGATACAAAGGGTTCAAAAACATATGTATTTCTTAATTAGAATATGCAAAAATGTCTTTATTTAGCTAAAGTTCCCCTGGCCTCAGTGATTAATGTTTTAATTTGTTTTGAAAGCACATTTGTAACATTGCCATTCTCCAGTGCTTTACAGCCTACTCTGAATTTCCTTTGTTTCTTGGTATTGCTCCTGTGGGACCACAAAGTATCACCTAATCTCTGCTGCCCTTCACTACTGGACCCTGGAATATAAGTAACATGCTGTTGAGATGGTCCACACCAAACAACCTATCCTGAAAACACATCTGTCAGGATTCTGTCCCTCTTAACTTAATTTAGAGAAATGCAGCATGAGGAAAGAAAACTAAAGGGTGTTAAGAGCTACTTTGACCTCATTAAACATTATTTATAGAAACTAGTTCAGTTCATCAAATGAGGTACTGTTAAATGTCTGGATTCCTGTAGCAGAAAAACATTTTTTTTTACATTAGTTAATTTATTCTTCAGTAATCCACTTAATCCAGTTTGAGCCATGGGAGAGCCATAGCCTATTCTGAGTGTGAGGCAGAGAAACTAATCCTGGATTTCAGTGCCAGCCCATTGTAAGATGCACACACACTCACTCACATATGATGCACATGTTTACAGGAAATTAAGAGGTGTGGCAGTTCATCTATGCCACACCTCTGGAATGAAGGAGGAAATTGGAGCACCAGGTAAAACCCTGTATGAATAACGCCAAATTGTGCTTTTTGCAGGGTTATCACATCCTTCTGCTTTAAATAATACGTTCCAAAATTAATGCTGCTCAGAGGATAAATATTTCATCTTTGCAGTTATCTCAGCACAGAAGGGTTATTTTTTCTGTTTTCAGCAAAATAACATTTTACACTTGTTAGCCAACTGCCAGTGTCTGCTTAAGCAAGTTTTTTCCCCAAGGAAATGACCTTCTACTACATGTAAAGTATCAGCTGTCACAAAACCACGTTCCTTCCTCTCACATTACTTCACTTCTTTTTGTGGTTGTTGAACTTCTATAGTCAGAACACAGCCCTGAAAACTGAATAACTGAAAGATAAAAAAGTTACATTTCAGGGAGATTACTTGAAAACTGGAATTTTGTAGGGAAAGTATTTGTAGTTATGGAACACTTCAGACTGGTAGATTTATGTACTTTGCATTTTATCATTTTCTTTCCTCGTTGTTATTTTATTTGTTTTTTATGCTGCTGGCCTGCTAAAGGTTGCTAAATTAACAACTGCTTCAGCCTCAGCCTTGTGTTGTAGAGGAATAATGCCCTGCTAATGACCAGATGACCAGGTTTTGGCTAGTGTCCCAGGAACTGAATGGACTATGATAAGGGAATGGGAGGGAGTAGTCAGCATCAGCTCACCTATCCTGTGAGGAAGAAGACAGTGAGACTTGCTGCACTACTGACCCCTACAGGGGTGATGAGGAACTTCTGGCAGCAGCTAGCTATCAGGTTTGTGTGGTTTATGCTGCATGTAGAACCAGGAGAATCTTCCTAGGTGCATGTAAAGGCATACTTAGAAACCTACCAGGCAGTGGCTCATCATATGCCACCAGCAGCTGCAGGTTGATAGTTAGGTGGGAAGGGAAGTGACCTTTGCACAAATAACATCCTGCTATCTCCTGATTTTCACATCTCAAGGGGAATGAATTGGCTGATTAGTTCACATTCCAGCTAGAGAGAAAATGCTTATAATCACTTACCTTGACTGGGTAACAAATGGGCTTGTTGTTAACCCAGAGGGTAAATGAAATGGGTTGATAGGGGGCTAAAGGTGAAAGCCTAATTGGGGTGAGGAGAAAAATAGAACTACTTTCCAAGTGCTCTCATACTGAAATTGTCTTCCTCATCTCAAGCCTGCTGTCTTTCGTCAAGATGAACATGGTAATACCTTAAATCTACTACACTGCTCCACAGATTAGACATAGTCCAATGTTCTACTTCTACCAATCACAAAAGCTCATGAAAAGGTTACCAAAGCAATGTGTGATGCTTGAGCCCTGGCCCAGCAATCAAGGAGCCTCAATCCTCACCACTAACACCAGAGAGGGCATCTCATATAAGAGGAAAGGATAACAAATACACACAGTAAAGTACAATTTCCCTTAAGTGCACACAGAGATCACAGTCAGTCTGGGACTGGTTGCTCCCTTGCTCCCCAGGTCCCCAATAAGACTCCCCACTGGTACAGCTATAGGGTCCATATCTCAGCCTAGCTGGTAAGCTAACCTCCAGTACCCTCTCTGTCCAACCAGTGCTTCATGTCCCTGCCCAAGCAAACACACACACACACACACACACACACACACACACACACACACACACACACACACACACACACACACACACACGCACGCGCACACTTTGAGATAAGTATTTATACAACTTCACAGACACTCCTGGGAAAGGCTGACACAGATTCTCCAGCTGTGCCCCTTTACCCAGACTATATGATAATAATTACTGCCACCACCAGCTAATAATAATCAGCTACCAAAAGGCCCTTAAAAGGGTGTCCAATTATTACTGTGCAATATTATTATCTAATTGTTAAGTGTGACTAATCAGTCAAGGCTTATTAGAGTGGCCTTGTACAATAAACTCTAAAAATATGCAATGTACTCTAGAGCTTAACTTGTCTCTACACAAACCAGCCACAGGTAAAAGGTTTTTAAAATATTTAATAATAAATAATTAAAACACAAGACAATACTACTACACCACAATGCTATTCAAGGGTTCAGAGATCACACAGAAACTTAAAATAATTTTGTAGTACAGTTCTGACATAACATAAAAGCACTTAGTCTAATCTTTATAGTCCTAGCTATTTTTACAAGAAAACATACTTTTAAAGTGACTTACTTAAGACAACAGGCAAAGAGCTGATGAGATGGATTTCAAGACAAAAATGCTTAATAATCTCTGGTTCTCACTGTTTAAATTGAAACTGCAGTTCTGATAAAACATTACATCATTTGTTTACACTTTCCTGGTTCCCAGGCCACACAGAACCACATTTACATTCTTTTACACTTAGAGCAATAAAGGGCATTCCACATGTAAATTCTGGTCATTAACTTTAGCCTTAAAACAATAGGCAGGATGCTTTCTCCAGACTCATCGACTCCAAATTCTAACTTCAAAGGAACAGACACAAAGTAATTTTAATTTCAAAGGACCGATAAGAAATGCTTGACTTAGTTTTCCTTGCAGCAGATGGCAATGATGCCACATTGTTGAAACAGCATTTCTTTACATTTAAGACACAAGCCTGTGTTTTAGATTTATATTTACAAATGCCAGAATTATGTATCAAATTCTATTTGACTAGGCTGGCAGCCTTCACCCCTTCTCTACCAGTGTTCACACAATGGATAAAGGTAAAACAGTACACACCACATACCTCAACTTGGCCAAAGCTTTTGACATAATCTTCCACTCAAGTATAGCACAAAAGCTAAGTAAACTGAGAATAAGCCCCTATGTCACCAGATTGATTGTCAATTGGCTCACAGAAAAGATGCAGGAAATCAAAATAGGAAAATTTACTACCACAAAGAGACCAGTCGCCAGTGGAGTCCCCCAGGGTTCTGTGCTCGGACCTCTCCTTTTTGGCATCTACTGATCTAAGTAAAAGCCAGTACCAAAGGGCTGTATTTGACTAAGTTTGCAGATAACTGCAAGATAGGAGTAGTCATTGAATCCCTAATGACTTAGTCATCCTGCAGGAAAGTTTGTCCGAAATAAATAACTGATGCCAAAATCATCGACTGAAACTAAATGCTAAAATATATCCTTTATATCCCAAAGGATATATCATATCCTTTTTGAAGTCATCTACCCTGGAGAACTACCACATTAACAATACAAACCTATGATTTGACCCAGTTGTTTGGGATTTGGGAATTTATGTGGACAGTGGCCTTACTTTCAACCAAGAGGTGTGTATTGTTGTAACAAAGTCCTTCTATATTGCACAGCTTATAAACTAAGGGATTATGTCTAAATTTAGGGATGTCATTGTTTCTTTTTATTTAGACCTTGCTAGGTGAAACATTGAGTATATTGTCCCTTTGGCATGCATCTGTCCAGACACATGCAACAACTGGAATGCCCACAGAGGCACCTTACTAAAAGGATATAAGGCCTAAACAATATGTTCTGTAAGGACAGTCTCAAAGCATTGTTACTATACTCTGTATCCTACAGACTACTAAAAGGTTACCTGAGTCTGGTGTATGATGCATCCTCTGAACCATGTTAAATAGCATCATAAAGACTCAATATAGGGATCTAAACCTCTTCTGCAACATCAGCAGAATGGTTTGGAGAGACAGGTTTATCTCACAGAGGATACCATTTCACTGGAACAGACTCTCTATCCACATAAAACAAAGCACATACCTGTCCATATTCAAGTACAACTTACATCTGTAGATGGGAAACTGAAACGGTACCTCAGGATTGTCCCCTTTAGTACTATGGGACAGAGGCAGCTCCTAAGTGCTTTATTCCATGCATGTGTCCCTTCTAATTATTTAAAGCATGATCCACAGTTATTCTCACAAATGATAATATATAATTATTGACAATGGTATGGGTAAGACCAATCTAACACCAAATGGCTTAGGTTAATTCAAGCACCAAATGGGAAACTGGATAAGCTTCAAATAGCTGATAAGGGCAGATAGCCTAATATTTACCTATGAACCAATGAAATGCAGAATACTACTGGAGTCTACACCCTTGCAAGATAAAAAGCATCATGAGCAACTGGTTTTGACTGACTATCTGCTTCTAAACTTACATAAACAGTAGCAGTTTGTGTAAGACAAATAGCTTTAACTTAACTGACTGTAAAGTCCGGCTAGTGATGTGCTGGAGGTTCCCATCTTAACTTTATCTCGGTCTCACCAAGGTTTCACACCCCATGCTATCAGCTTTCTCTTTCAGGAACTATACAAAAGATAAAACGCCTCCTTCTATATCCGTTCCCCCTACTCTGATTCTTCCTCTCTTTGGTAGTGCTAATTTAAACCTGCCTCTAGTCAATACTTCCACAGCAGCCTTACATCCCCAGTCCCCACTACAATTTATACAATTCTTTTCTGCAAAATTATAATGGCAGCAAGCACTTTTCTTTAACTCACCTTGGGCTATACATTTTTTGCAGTTTTTTGCAATACTTCCCTTTTTGGGGGGGGGGTTGTAACCTGCTCCACTCCTCTACTCCACCCTCAGTCCTACCCACCCCACCCTTATCTACATTTATATCTTATCAACAACTTTCTGCAATTATCCTATAGCCAGTTAACACAGATTTCTTTGCTCTCAACCAATCATATTTTTCCCACTCAAAATCTTTGCTGTCAGCCAATCACAGTTCCCCCACCCCAAATTTCTCAATCCAGATGAAGCTACTTAATATTTTCCTCCTTTAGACTCCTCAGCTCCACTCTCAGCTAACCACCACCAAAACTTAAACACCACAATAACTCACATCACTGTCTCTAACACCACCAAAATGTTGCTAAGTAGCCTTCTTCTCTCTATTGTACTGCTAACACTATCACATCTTACCTCTTTTCACTCTTCCATGTACATAGCTTACAACCCTATATCCAGCTTACAACCTAAACGCTAACACACACATAGTACTCTTTCTCTCTATCACAGGACCTATACACAGTTTACAACCCAAACTCTAACACACACAGTACTCTCTCTGTCTCACAGGACCTATACCCAGCTTACAACCCAAACACTAACACACACACACACTACTCTTTCTCTCTCTCTCTCTCTCTCTCTCTCTCTCTCTCTCACAGGACCTATAGCTAGGCACAGAGTATTCTCCTCTCTCCCCTTTTCCCACACACGTACATCTTGTTACACAAATACTCCTACACACTACATGTTCTATACAAACTTGAAACCAAATACAGACTTAAAACCAAGTATCCAACTCCTACCCCTCTCTGATGACATACAGCTCTAATCCCAGTCCACCCAAAGATCCATCCTTAGCTACTTTACAGTCAAGTAGCAATAAACTGGTCTCATTCATTCAATGGACTTTTTCTTCAACATATGAACTACCAAAGCCTATGTAATAAAACTCTAGACCTTTATGATTTGGTAGTTCTCCACTCCCATGACATTGATTCATAGATTCATAGATTGTTACTAGGCTAACAACTCAGGGGGGCCTTTTGAAGCCTAGCTAAGTTTTCCCAAATGAATAATGATGTATCCAAATAGGACATTGAGGGCCAGGCATTTATAAGCTAACTCTGTGCATAAGGGACATGGATGCCAGACCAGGTGTACATTTCATATTCCTCATCCACTGGTCTAGGTTGTGCTTACACTGATTAACAGATGAACTCAGCTTTACATGGATGGGAAGCCGGTTTCATAGGATGGGCAGTTTCTAGGACATCTATCTGTCTCTCCAGCATGTTCTGCTTAATTCACAGAGAAAATTCAGGTCCCTAGACCTTGTATTTCTGGTACTCTTTGACTTATGAATTTGTAGGAGATTCATAAGTGTAGGGTTTGTGGATGCCTTGTAAGCCAGGCCTAAATCACCCCTCAACAATCTATAGGTGACTGAATAGTGGAAAACTGCTTTAAGGCACTCTGCATAAGGCAGGCTTGTTATGCCTTGTATTCTTTTTGTAAGGAACCTCTGCGGTCACTCTAGTTCTTGTGTATGCCTGGTCAGTACATACCAAAGGGAACATTGTACTCTATGACTGGTTTAATAAGGGAGGAGTACAGTAGGATAATGACCTCATTTGCTTACAATTTGTGCAACATAAAAGGATTTCCACACAACTGTGGCCACATAGTGGTAAAAGTTAAGGCTACTGTTTACATGCATACACAGAACCCTGACCACTGAGTTGACTCTTAGAGGTGTATTATCAACATGGTAATTAGCCAGGATGGTTGACTACCCAAAGGATACAATTATTAATTTCTTTGCATTTAGTTTAAGACCATGGTTTTGGCACCATGTGTTAGTCAGAGATAGATCTTCTTGAAAAATGCTAGTGTCTGCAGGGGAGTCGATAATAACTCTGATCTTGCAATCATCTGCAAACTTAGTCAGCCATAAACCTTCAGCATTTGTTTCCATTTCAGAGAAATAGATGCCAAAAAGGAGTGGGCCCAGTACCAAGCCCTGAGGGACTCTGCTAGTGACTAGCCTCTTGGTGGAGGTGACCTTGCCTATTTTGACCTCCTGGGTCCTATCACTGAGCCAGTTAGCTATCCAGTGAGTGATAAAAGGGCTTATACCTAAATTAGTGAGCTTGTCTATAATGCAAAGGAGGTATTGTATCAAAAACCTTGGCCAGGTCGAGGTAAGCTGTGTGCACAGTCTTACCTTTATCAGATGCTTTGGCGACCCTCTCAAAAACGTCCATCAGATTTAATAGGCATGATCTTCCTTTAACAAACCCAAACTGTGATGGGTCCAGCATTTGCACATTACCTATGTCCTCATTTTTCGTGTCCATGATGATTCTTTCAATGGCCTTACATATGATACTGGTAAGACTTATGGGCCTGTAGTTACCTGGATCAGTGGTTGGACCTCCTTTGTGCAGGGGAATTACTGTGGCCATCTTCCATTCCTTGAGCACAAAACTTGACTGAAGGTTCCAGTTGAAAAGTGATTCAACTGAACCAGAGAGGTCATGTTTCATGCTATTTATTAGACATCCAGGGATGTTACTGTAGCCCATCGATGCAGTGTTTTTGGCCTTGGAAAGTGTATTGGTGATTTGTTCCCTGATAATGGTTTCAGGAATTATGACATGTGGTATTTCTCTGGACTATCACAGGGGAGTGCGGAGAGAAATTTGATTTGAACTTGTCATCCAAAAGGTTGACAGTGGCTTCTGGTTCAATGTGGATGATGCCATTTACAATAAGTTCTGCACATTGTTGTGTATTAACCCTGAGGTTATGGACATAGCAGTAGAAAACTTTGTGGTTGTCATTTGCCTGAGAAGTTATTTTTATCTTCAAATTTAGCCTTTGAAGTATTAAGTAACCCTCTTAGCTGACTGTTTAGATTGGTCAGGGGGCTTTTAATGTGTATGGCTTTACTCCTCCTACACTTCGCAAAGGCTTTTTTCTTTTGTTGTACAACAGATTGATATTGTGATTCCACCAGGGTGGCTTGTCTTTCGTGTTTGTCTTATTCTTAATACGAGTGGGCACAGCTTGCTCTATACAGCTGTCAATATGTCTATTCAAATATTTTGTAAATAGATCAGCATACACTATGGTGTTTACTGGGTTTGGGGGTGCTTGGAATTCAGCCAAGGTAGAAGTTAGCCTTGGAATAGTTCCTAAGGGTTTTTGGTTTTGCTGGATCCCTGGATTTAATTTTTATTTAAAGTAATACTGCCTTATAGTCAGATCTGACAATTGAAGATTTTACTTTAGGTGAGGAACATCAGTCCCCCATGTTCCTGAGTACAAGGTCAAGGATGTTTGTACCCCTGGTAGGAGAATAGACCAACTGTTCCAGGATGTTAGTATTAACAAAGTTTAAGAATCACTGGGCTTGTGCATTAGAAGTGGTGAAGGATTCACAGTTTATAGAGAGGTAGTTGAGATCCCCATGAATATCGTATTGGATTGAATGGTGAGGGACTGTAGTACATTGATACAGGTAGAATGGATTTCCTGGGACATGGAGTGGTACCTATAGTTTGCAAGGATATGGTACGAGACCCTGTTTATTTTCAGTTGCACATGTATGAGTTTCAGTGGGTCATACACTATAAGTAGTCTGAATGTGAGGTTGGTTTTAATATAGACTGAATCTCCAATGTTTTTTATGTTCCCTCCTGTGCAGTAGCTGGTCTAAAGGTGTGAAAGGCATTATAACTTTACATTGCTGGGATACTCTCAATGACTTTAAACCATGTCTCCATTAATACACAGATGTCTAGACTCTCCAGGGAGAGAAAGGTTTGCAGGGACTGGAGTTCTTGTTAAGATTTCTAGTAATGAGCAGTACCACCTTCAAATATTCCTTCACATGTTCAGTAAAGTTGGTAGGTTTATTAATTTGGCATTGTATAAAAAAGGCACTATGGGGGTGGAAAAGGCCTTTGCCAGTATCTGAAAGCCTAGAGTGGATAAGTGCAGACCATCCCTGGCAAAGCAGCATGGTCTATAGACAATGTCCTCCCAGGCCATGAAATACTGTACTCCCTTGGACTGACAACAGAAGCTAAGCCAATTGTTAAAGTCAATCATTTTCTGTTGGTAAAGTGACATCATCCATGGAGAAGGTAGTATGCTGCTCAGTGCTAGGCTCATACCTGCCTGAGACACATAATCAGCAAGCTCAAACTTATCTTGCTTCATATAGTCAAGGAAGGTATTCTCAGGTCATTAGCACCCATATGGACTATGTCAGAGGCATACATGAGTGCCTGTGTGACTTGATGGATCCTAGCCCCAGAAAGACAGTTAACTGTGACTCTCTCCTTATTCATCTGATGAGGGTGACATTAGTGTGCCTTACTACAGAATCACCAATGACCAGGAAATTTGGCTTTGTGCTAGTTTGTCTTAAGGGCTTAGCAGTAGATGCATTAGATACAGTATTACTATGTGTAGCTGTAGGTGGTATTTTATCAAAGTGTTTACATGATAGCTGAGGGCCTTTTCATTGACTGTACTGTGTAGGAGGTTTTAGTGTTTTAGGAAGGTTACCTGTAAGTGCCTCAGCATATGTAGTTTTATTTGTAGGGTCTTTACCCTGTGCAGTAGGTGTGGTGCAAGTGTCACTGACAAACTGCATAGGATTAGTTTTGGTTTGTATTACCTCTAGTATTAAAGTGTATTTACACCTATCACATACTTTATATGTTTTGCTAAGAATAAGTGGGTTGTCAGTGTACATGAGACAGTTGCTACAATGCCTCAGAATACTCATCTCAGCCAGAATGGCCACAGAGAAAATCGGGAAGTGCATATCCATGGCTAGTGATCTACTGAATTGCTCAATAAGACAAGGAACTTGAGCAATTCTCAATTATGCACAAACCAGATGCTCTAGTAGTTAGAAAATCTGTCTAGACAGAAATGCTACAAGAGTGTAGACCACAAACATTCCTAATGTAACATAACTGGTTTGGATCCCAAGCACTTAAACCAGAACAAAGCCACTTAGAATAACAGGCACAATAAGCCTTTACCAGCAAAGCCCAGCTCAGAAGGGTGGAGGCTAACATCTCTTCCCACAAGAGCATAGACTACAAACCTTCTTAATGTAAAATAACTGGTTTGGAGCCCAAGTGCTTAAACCAGAACTAAGACACTTCTAGAATAAGATACTCGGTAAGCCTTCAACCAGCAATTTGCAACTCAGAAGGTGTAGCTATCCTCTCCTGCCACAAGAGTGTAGATTACAAACCTTCCTAATATAAAATAACTGGTTTGGAGCTCAAGTGCTTAAATAAGAACAAAGACACATTTAGGATAACAGACACAGTAAGCCTTCAACCAGCAATTCCCAACTCAGAAGGGTGTAAGCTACCTCTCCTGCCACAAGAATGTAGACCACAAACCTTTCTTATGTAAGATAACAAGTTTGAACCCCATGTACTTAAAGCAAAATGAAGAGGCTTAAAATAATAGTTACAATGTAATCAGGCTACTAACAAGAGTAATATGTGCAGCAGATTAAATGCAACTGAACATTATAAGAACATACAGCAAAAAGCTAAATAAAGTAGGAAGAAGCAGAAATACAGTAAAAGCAGCTGGATAAAGTGCATTTTTTTCAGTAATTTGGAAGGTATCAACAGAAAATAATTCAAGTTTAAGAGACTGATGGGGAAGGCCTTCCCAACTGATCTTTCAGTGCTCAGTAGAATGAGCTGATGAGATGAGACTGGGAGAGTGTCCAAAATCAGATTTATAGTAAGGACAGGCAACAAAAAAGCCACCAAGTTTAAAAGTATAACATCATCGGGCTGGGTGGGTGGGAAAAATGAATTGCAGACAAAGATCAGCAATACTCAGGTAGAGTACAGCAAGTCTACAAGAACATATTAACGCTAACTGAAACTTTGCTAAAGCCTAACATCAAGAATGAAGAAATTCTTCTCCTAGGCTATAAAATTATCAGGTGAGACAGATTCCAAAAAGCTGGTAGCATAGCAATAATTTAAATTAGTTCAACTGCCCTGTTTTCACATCCATTTAACCCACCCCCTACATTAATTCTGAAATACTTATTTCTCTCCCAAAAATTAATGATATCAAAATCAACTGCCTTGTCACTGTTGACATCCTACAGGGTAAGAATAACTCAACTGTCAAAAACCTCCTATTCTGGCTATCAAATAACATTGACCAAGAAACCATCAATGACCTCTTACTCTAGCTATCAAATAACACTGACCAAAAAACATATTTCTAGGTGATGTAAACTTAGACCGGCAACATATCTCTTCTAACCACCCCACTGCTGCCACCATCCCCTACAATTTCACATAAATTATTACCTATCCAACCAGATAAAATAGTTCCTCCATTAAATCATCCAACCTTGACTGGGCCCTCATATCTGAACCAAGCAAAATTATCTCCTGCAGGACCTTCCAAACCCTATCAGTGACACTCTAGCAATCTTTATTAAAATATTACCCACTCATGCTCCTAACCATCTCCATTATAAAACAGTCTGTAACTTAAGAAAGTTTGGTAAAAACACTTTCATAGAGGCACTAAGTGTATGTGATTATCATTCTTTAAAACTCTCTCCCTTATTGAAACATTCACATTTAATGACATATTCTTTAGTATATTTATGTATTTGTTTATTTAAATTTGTTTACTGAGGTAGAACATTGATCAAACAATGACCAATTGCAGGCTCAGCCTGGGTTACATCATAATGTAACAAAACAATGTTTTACATTTATGAGTAAGCATAGAAAATCTGAAAAAACAATATAGATACAGAAGATCTAACAAGCTATATATATGTAGAGTTACATACATGGAACAGAAAGAGGAGAACAGAGTTAAAGTTTGAGGAGTAGAAGTGGTCAATATGTGGGCAGTAGCAGCTAGGGTAGGAAACAGATACCAGTAAGATGAAAAAGACTATATTATACATAGTGGGTTTGCAGCAATAATGGTGTGGTAAGCCTTAAGATATTAAATCAAGTAGCCCCAACCTGACTTAAAGTTAAATACAATCCAGCCTCATGGCTCTCTACGACCACCAAACAACGTATGAGGTTCAGTCAAAATGTGGAAGTCATGGCTTCATAACAAAAATCAGTCAGTCCAACCTCCAGTAGTATGGAGTGCTTCACAACCACACAAAAATATCAGATCAGACAAAGAGTCTTACTACGCCTCCCTGCAAAGCTTCCAGAATAAAAATCCCAAACAATTATGGACCACCTTTCAGAATTCACTGAATACAGTATGGCTAGCCCAACCAAACCCTATTACTACTAACCAGTCTGATCCTATTCTAAGCCAGTTTAACTCTCACTTCATACAGTCACTACCCTCATTAACAACCACCCACTTACTCCTCCCAGCAGCACCTCCAACACTAGTGCACTCACAGGTCCCCATGCTCCATTTCAATCCAGTCCCCACTGCTACTATCAACAACCTGCTCATAAAACTCAAACCCACTACTCTGGCTGCTGACAATCTACCATCTGAATACATAAGCATCTCTGCAGGCTATCTAACCTACCCCATCTCAATACTAATTAATAGGACCCCCTAAAAAACTATATCGCCAATATCTGGAGAAAAATCCTTAATCATACCCCTGCACAGAGAAGGACATGCCATTACATTCAGTAACTATAGCCACTTAGCCATAATTTTCCCCATCAAAGATACTCAAAAATGCATTCAATCACA